>NC_091197.1:31663135-31963135 GCF_040958095.1 Procambarus clarkii
ACACACACACACACACAAACACACACACACTCTATCTTTCTCTCTATCTTTATCTTTCTCTCTCCTCCCCTTCTCTCTCTCTCTCTCTCTCTCTTCTCTCTCTCTCTCTCTCTCTCTCTCTCTCTCTCTCTCTCTCTCTCTCTCTCCTCTCTCTCTCTCCTCTCTCCTCTCTCTTCTTCTCTCATTAGGAAAAAACATGGCAGAGATAAACTCGGGCAGACAAACTCAGGAGGACAAATATGGCAGAAACAAGCTCAGAGGAAGGGTAGGGACAGGAGGCCTGGATTAGGGAAACCATCGAACTAATGTGGTGTGAATTCCGGGAAGGACTGAGGGTAATGAAGGAGACAGTAAGACAACCTGCAAGATGAGCTGAAATCAGCAAAGGAGGAAATAAAAAGCCTGAAGAAGAATCCTACTCAACACCAGACACAAATAATCCCTCAGGAGATGGTAATCTTCCTGTAGAGGGGACTTCTTCTCTTCATTTGCTGAATTGATTTCTCAATCCTCAAAAAAATTTCCTCAAAATTTCCTCGATTTCCTCTAAAAGAGCCCTGAAGCTAGGTTTGCAGTAAGGGAAGTTGCCATGGAAGTGTCTTCTTCTCAAGAAGCAGCTAGATGTACTCACTGGCTGATAGAGAGAAAAAAAAGCAATAGCAGTAGCAGGCATTAAGGAGCAAACAAGGGACCAGCCCAGCGGAGTGGAAAGACAAGGACAAAAACGCAGTTACCGAGATCCTTAAAGAAGTAAAGATGGAGAGGGCTGACCAGAATATAGAAAAGGTTTTGAGGCTTGAACAGTACAACAAGGACAGAGATTGATTGATAAAGGTGGTATTTATGAGGGAGAACACAAAGAGGATCTGTTAGCAAGGAAGAGCGGACTAGCAATGTACCGAAATTCAAAAAAGTATTCCTTCAGAGGGATATGACAAGGGGTGAGAGAATGAGGGCAGCAGGCACGAGGAAGAAGTGCAGGGAAAAAGAAAGGAATCAGGGAACCACAACCCCGAATCCTACAATCCCAGTTCGGAGTGGGGAACCTTCCACAAGCTGTTTAACAACCACAGGGAGAGGAGCACCACCCCACCTTCCACCCAATAGACATCCTACTTGCCCCAACCCCTGCCAGCCCCCCACTAAGTGCCCACTTAGGGAATCTTTCCCCCCCCCCCACTAACCCCTTCCCCAGAACCTCCCTTTTCCCCACCCCCACGAGCCCTCCCTCTTCCCCAATCCCCACAAGCCCACCCTTCTCCCGCATTCCCTCCCATCTCCGCCACACCAAGCCCTCCTTCTCTCCCACTCCCATAAGCCCTCCCTTCTTCCTCACCCCCCCCTCAGCCCTCCCTTCACCCCCCTCAAGCCCTCCCTCCCCTTCTGTCCCCCAAGCCACCCTTCCTCCCCTATCCCTCCAAGCCCCCTCCTCCCCTATCCCCCCAAGCCCTCCCTCCCCCCATACCCCTCCAAGCCTCCCTCTCTCCCACACTGTACCTGAACCTCTCACCCTCCGCGCACCACAGATACCCAGGTCCCCCTTCTTAGGCCCTCCCATCCCCGATCCTCCCTATTTCCCCTGCTACAGGGGAATCAACAGAAACTGAGCTAGGACAGAAGAAAGTCAGTTTCAGGGTGATGTACTTGAACATAAATGGGATTACAAGCATGGCAAGTGAACTAAGAGAAGAGTATAAGAAGTGAACCCAGATGTAATCAGACTCACAGAAACAAAACTCCCAGGAATCGGTGTTTCACCAGGACTACACAGTAATAAGAAAAGAAAGGGATGGAAGGGGAGGAGGCGGAGTGGCCCTACTAATGAGAAAGGAATGGAGTTTCAAGGAGATGACTATCCCAGGTTGCAAGGGATTCGTTTGAGTATCTGGTTGAAGAAGGGTTAAAGAACTCAAGGAGGGAACTGAAAACAAAAGGCTGGCATTCCGAAAGGGAAACTATGAGGAGATAGGAAATTCCTAACAGATATAACATGAGAAACAGAGCTCAGGGAAAAGGCGGTCCAAGACATGATGGTCAACATCACACAGAAGTGTAAGGAGGCAGCATGCAAGTTTGTCCCGTTCCAAAAGGAAAACAACGAAATGTAGAAGAGAAACCCATGGTTTAATCAGAGATGTAGGCTAGTTAAGCAGCAAAGTAAAAAGGCATGGAGAAACTATAAAAATAATACTTGAGAGCAGAGAAAGATACCAGAGTGCGAGGAATGAATATGTCAGGTTGAGAAAGAGGCTGAAGGGCAATACGAAAATGACATAGTAAGCAAGGCAAAGACTCAACCTAAATTGCTGCACAGCCACATTAGGAGAAAAAACAACAGTAAAGGAACAGGTAAAGAAACAGGAAAATTGAGGATAGGGGCAGACAGATTCACTACAAACGACAAGGAAGTCTGCAAGGAACTGAATATGAAATTTCAGGAGGTCTTCACATAGGAGCAAGGGGAAGTTCCAGAGATAAGAGAGGAAATAGTTAACCAGCAAGCACTAGAAGAGTTTGAGATTACCAGTGAGGATGTAAGGACTTTTGCTAGAGTTGGATGTGACAAAGGCTATAGGCCCAGCTGGAATCTCCCCTTGGATACTAAAGGAAGGAGCAGAAGCACTGTACCTGCCACTCTCCATAGTGAATAACAAATCACTGGTAACAGGGGAACTGCCAAAAATTTGGAAGACGGATAATGTAGTCCCAATACATAAGAAGGGGAATAGACAGAAGGCACTGAACTACAGGCCTGTGTCCATAATCTGCATACCATGCAAGTTGATGGAGAAGATTGTGCGAAAAAAGCTAGTGGAACATCTGGAGCGAAAGAAGTTTGTAACAAAGCATCAACATGGGTTCAGGGATGGCAAGTCCTGCCTCACAGGATTAATTGAATTCTACAACCAGGCAACAAAAATCAGGCAAGAAAGAGAGGGGTGGGCAGACTGCATATTTTTGGAGTGCTAGAAAGCCTTTGACACAGTACCACACAAGAGACTAGTGAAAAAGCTGGAGATGCAGGCTGGAGTGAAAGGGAAGGTACTCCACTGGATAAGGGAGTACCTAAGCAACAGAAGACAGTGAGTCACTGTGAGGGGTAAGGTCTCAGACTGGCGAGAGTCACCAGTGGAGTTCTGCAAGAGTCAGTCCTTGGACCTATACTGTTTCTGATATATGTAAATGATCTCCCAGAAGGTGTAGACTCATTTCTCTCAATGTTTGCTGATGATGCAAAAATTATGAGAGAATTAAAACAGAGGATGATAGTAGGAGGCTACAAGATGATCTAGACAGACTGAATGAATGGTCCAACAAATGGCTGCTAAAGTTCAACCCGAGTGTTACGGCCCTCTTGGGTCGCAACTGGGTTCTTTCTCTGATCTTAATAGAGTTTGGGTATCCGGCCCCAAGTTAGTAGTGGCTTTCAAGGGGTGTGCTCCGTAACGCAAGTAAATTAAAAGGGAAGGGAGACAAAGGCAGAAACTTAAATATATACTTATCACCATCACCATAAATATATATAAATTATCACATGGGGGAGGTATAAACACTATTATGTACAATATGGTCTTCCTCTGAAGACGCGGAGTGTTCCACAGTACTCAACGATGCTTAGCCCTTGGTCCTCTTGTGGCCTCACGATGAATCCTTCGATTCTCTTGAGTCTACCCTGGCCACAGGCCAGGCAAATCACAGCTCCACTGGGGGCACCGTCGTGGAGGCCATCAACCACAAATCCAGCCTGTAGCTGGCAGGTTCCAATCAGGTTCGCTGGTTAGGCCACTCCACGACCGATACTAGGGTTGCGAGCCCTAGGCAGGAGCCTCGTGTGACTTCACAGGTCACTCTCCTCACCACAACACCCCAGTGGTTAGTCTTCTCCACTAGTCAGCCCCGGGTACGACAATCCCTGGATCTGCCACCTCACAGGCAGGCTAACACAACAGTGTTCATCCGGGGGGGATGACTCACAGTTTCAGCGGCAAATGCGTGGAGGTTCTACGGCTGCCTTGGGTAGACTGATCCAACGTTCATTACAGCAGTCCCAGGTCGACTCTGTAATCAGACACGTCATCAGTACCGGTTACACTCTGGGGCACCACACTTACAGGCTTAGACACAAACGCCCACCTATCCACTCCATAGATGGCGTTGCTGTCTAAGCTCCACCTCACCAGAGGTCAGCAGCGGCTGTGTTATGAGCTGATCAGGACGGGAAACTAGCCCTTGTGGCCAGTATATCTCGTCCTCACTAGATGGCACCGTCCATTTGGAGGGGGTTTCGGGAGCTGACCCACAGATGGCGCGGTCGTCACTGCTCCGTGCTTGGACGCTGGGCTCGGGTCCGTAACACCGAGTAAATGCAAAGTAATGAAACTAGGTGGTGGAAACAGGAGGCCTGACACAGGATACAGAATGGGAGATGAAGTACTTAATGAAACGGATAGAGAGAAAGATCTAGGAGTTGATATCATACCAAACCTGTCTCCTGAAGCCCACTTAAAAAGAATTACATCTGCGGCATACGGGAGGCTTGCTAACATCAGAACAGCCTTCAGGAACCTGTGTAAGAAATCGTTCAGAACATTGTATACTAGGTATGTAAAACCAATCCTGGAGTATGCGGCCCCAGCATGGAGCCCGTACCTTGTCAAGCACAAGACAAAGCTGGAAAAAGTTCAGAGGTATGCCACTAAGCTAGGCCCATAACTAAAAGGCATGAGCTACGAGGAAACGCTGCGGGAGATGCACCTCACGACAGTGGAAGACAGAAGAGTAAGGGGAGACATGATCACTACCTACAAAATACTCAGAGGAATTGACAGAGGTAAATAAAGATAAACTGTTTAACACGTCAGCATGGGTTCAGAGATGACAAATCATGCTTAACAAGTTTAATTGAGTTCTATGACCAGGCAACAAAATCTGGCAAGAGAGAGAGGGCTGGGCAGACTGCATATTTTTGGACTGCCAGAAAGCTTTTGACACAGTACCACATAAGAGACTTGTGCACAAACTGGAGATGCAGGCAGGAGTGAAAGTGAAGGTACTCCGCTGGATAAGAGAGTACCTAAGCAACAGGACACAGCGAGTCACCGTGAGGGGTGAGGTCTCGGAGTGGCAGGGAGTCACCAGTGGAGTCCCACAGGGATCAGTCCTCGGACTAATACTCTTTCTGATCTACGTAAATGATCTCCCAGAAGGAATTGACTCGTTCCTCTCGATGTTTGCTGATGATGCAAAAATAATGAGGAGGATCAAGACAGAGGAGGATAGTATGAAGCTACAAGATGACCTAGACAAACTGAAGGAATGGTCTGAAAAATGGCTACTAAAGTTCAACCCAAGGAAATGTAAGGTAAAGAAACTAGGAGGAGGAACTAGGAGGCCAGTCACTGGATACCGAATGGGAGATGAAGTTTTCACGAAACGGACTGAGAGACAGAGAGAAAGATCTGGGAGTTGATATCACGCCAAACCTGTCTCCTGAAGCCCACATCAAAAGAATAACATCAGCGGCCTATGCAAGGCTTCATGAGGTTATCTTGAGATGATTTCGGGGTTTAGTGTCCCCGCGGCCCGGTCCTCGACCTGGCCTCCAGCCCCAGGAAGCAGCCCATAGCAGCTGTCTAACTCCAGGTACCTATTTACTGATAGGTAACAGGGGCATCAGGATAAAAGAAACATTTTGCTCATTTGTCTCCGACTCCACCAGGGATCGAACCCGGAACCTCAGGACTACGAATCCGAAGCGCTGTCCACCCAGCTGTCAGGCGCCCTGGTGGCTAACATCAGAACTGCTTTCAGAAACCTGTGTAAGGAATCCTTCAGAACCTTGTATACCACATATGTAAGACCAATCCTGGAGTATGCGGCCCCAACATGGAGTCCGTATCTAGTCAAGCACAAGACGAAGCTGGAAAAGTTCAGAGGTATGCCACTAGGCTAGTCCCAGAAGTAAGAGCCATGAGTTATGAGGACAGACTACGTGAACTGCACTTCATGTCGCTGGAAGACAGAAGAGCTAGGGAAGACATGATCACCACATACAAAATTCTCAGGGCGAATTGACAGGGTAGACAAGGATGGATTATTTAACACAGGTGGTACACGCACAAGGAGACACAAGTGGAAGCTAAGTACCCAAATGAACCACAGAGACATTAGAAAGAACTTTTTCAGTGTCAGAGTAGTTAGTAAATGGAATGCACTAGGAAGTGATGTGGCGGAGGCTGACTCCATACACAGTTTCAAATGTAGATATGATGGAGCTTGCGAAGCATAGGAATCTGTACTCCAGTAGATTGACTGGTGAAAGGCGGGACCAAAGAGCCAAAGCTCAATCCCCCAAGCACAACTAGGTGAGTACACACATACACACACACACGTTCTCTCTCTCTCTCTCTCTCTCTCTCTCTCTCTCTCTCTCTCTCTCTCTCTCTCTCTCTCTCTCTCTCTCTCTCTCTCTCTCTCTCTCTCTCTCTCTCTCTCTCTCTCTCTCTCTCTCTCTCTCTCTCTCCTCTCTCTCTCTCTCTCTCTCTCTCTCTCTCTCTCTCTCTCTCACTCCCTCTCTCACTCTGTCTCTTTCCTTTTCTCTGCTCCTTCCTGACTAACCCTAGCACAACATAGTAGGTAAGGAACAAACGTGACAGGTAGACACACGACTGGCACAGGGAAGAGTCAGAGTGACCAAATGAAGGAGATGTTTGACCAAATTTGTGAGGATATCAGCAAGGAAATGTAGGAAATGAGGAATACACTAAGCAACCTGCATAGTGAGCTGTTAGAAGCAAATGAGGAGATAAGGAAACTCAAAAAGAACAATAATCATTAGGCTCAGCATCAGATAATCATACCAAGAAAAGATGGAAATGTATCAATGAAAGGGACTGCCACTGTACATGCAACATTTGCAGAAATGCTAAGAAAAAATCCAGATGCAATATCCACAGTGAAGGAAGTAGCCATGAAAGCAGCCACCTCACAAGAAGCAGCAAGGTGCACTAGTCAGCTGCTGGAGAGGAAAAGATCAGTGGGCATTAATGAACGGGAAGGCTCCAGTAAAACATAATGGAATGGTAAGGACATTGCGGCAGTGAGAGGGATCCTACAAGGGTTACAGATGGAACGGGTTGGAAAAAGCATAGAGATTGTTTTTCAGGCTAGGTTGGTACAACAAGGACAGCGATTGCCTGATAAAGATAGTTTTTAAAAATGAGATCTTTAAGGAGGCAATTCTAGCAAGGAAGAGTCAGCTGTTCTGTGTGAAAGGTTTACATGAAAGTATTCCTCCAGAGGGACATAATGAGGGGAAGAGAGAGTAATGACAGCAGAAGCAAGGAAGAAGTGAAGAGGGAGAGGAGAGAACCAGGGAACCAAAACCCCAAACACAACAGTCCCAGAGGGGAGTGGGGAACTTCCAACCTGCACCCCAGAAACCCCAGAATAGAGGACAACACCCTCAACTTCCAACCCATATAAACTCTTCTTACCCTGAACCCTCCCTGTCCTCATTCACATTTTCATTCAACCCTCCCTCCCCCTCACCACATACCCTCCATGTCCCCCCCTTCCCCCACACCCCATACTCTCCCTGTCTCCCCTTTTCCCTTCATCCCTTTCCTTCCCTTTCCCCCCCTTCCCTTGCCCCCCCCCTCTCCCCCAACCCTCGGCACAGAGTCCTCTGAGACCCTGTTAAACAACTCACAAATTCCCACACCTATGGAACGACTTCCTCCATCAGCAGCAAGACCAACAAGAATAGGCAGGAGAAAGTGAGTTTTATGGCAATGTATACAAATATAGATGGAATTACAAATAAATCCAGTGAACTTGGAGAATGGGCAAGAGATGAAAATCCAGATATAATAGCACTCATAGAAACAAAACTATCGAAACCCATAACAAATGCAGTGTTCCTGCAGGAATACTATTTAGTTAGGAAAGAGAGGGAAGGAAGAAATGGAGGAGGAGTAGCTCTGCTGATAAAAAGAGAATGGAGTTTTGAAGAGATGGTTATCCAGGGTTGTGAATGTTTCAGTGACTACATAACAGGTACCATAGCAATTGGGGGGACACAAAATTATAGTAGTAGTCATACATAACCCCCCCCCCCCCTCTCACCAAATAACAGAAGACCCAGACAGGAATATGACAGAAACAACATAGCCACTATTAATATAATGGAGAGAGCAGCTTCTGTCACTAGAAGGAACAGGTTCAGACTACTAATCATGGAAGACTTCAACCACGGGAAGATAAATTGGGAGACCAGAGACCCACACGGAGGCCCAGACACATGGAGAGCTAAGCTGCTGGACGTTGCAATAAGAAACTATCTAAGTCAACACATCAAGGGACCGACAAGAATGAGAGGAGAGGATGATCCAGCTATGCTTGATCTGATATTCACCATGAATGAGTCGGATAAGGGTAGATAAGTTGGAAGCCACGATGGACTATGTCATCCAAAAGTGTCAGGAGACATTAGACAGGTTTATCCTCCCCCCAAAAAAAAATAAGAACCAAAAGAAGAAACCGCGGTTTAATAGGGCAAGTATGGAAGCAAAAAACAGAAGGGTTTGGAGGAACTTCCGAAATAACAGAACAGCAGAAAGCAGAGAGAGATACCAGAGAACCAGGAATGAGAATGTCAGTGTGAGAAGAGAAGCAGAGACAGTATGAAAATAATATAGCTAACAAAGCCAAGACCGATCCTAAGCTACTCTACAGCCATATCAAGAGGAAAACAACAGTGAAAGAACAGGTGATGAAACTTAAAACGGGTGAGGACAGGTACACAGAAAATGACAAAGAGATGTGCTACTGATCAAAACAACAGCGCCATTGATCAAAACAACGGCGCCACTGATGAAAACAACTGTCCCACGTATCAAAACAATGGTGCCATTGATTATAACAAAAGGCACCACTGATCAAAACAGCAGTGCCACTGATGAAAACAACGGTTCCACTGATCAAAACAACGGTGCGACGGATGAAAACAACGAGGCCTCTTATCAAAACAACGGTGCAAATGATCAAAACAACGGTGCCACTGATCAAAATAACGGTGCAGCTGATCAAAACAACGGTGCCACTAGCCAAAACAACAATGCAACTGACCAAAACAAGGGTGCCAATGTTCAAAACAACGGCTCCACTGATGAAAACAGGTGCCACTCGTCAAAACAACAGTGCGACTGATCAAAACAACGGTGCAACAGATCAAAACAACAATGCCACTTATCAAAACAACTATGCCACTGATAAAAACAATGGTGCAACTGTTCAAAAAAACGGTGCACAGGTGAAATTAACGGTGCCATAGATCAAAATAACTGCGTCACTGATCAAAAGAACAGCGCAGATGATCAAAACAGCTGAGCCACTAATCAAAACAATGGTGCCACTGGTCAAAACAACGGTGACACGGACAAAAACAACGGTGCCACTGAAAAAGATACGGTGCCATTGATGAAAACAACGGTGCCAATGATGAAAACAACGGTGGCACTGATCCAAACAAAGGTGCCCCTGTTCAAGACAATGGCTCCACTGATGAAAACAGTGGTGCCATTCGTCGAAACATTGGTGCCACTGATTAAAACATCGGTGCATCGGATCAAAACATCGGTGCATCGGATCAAAACAACAGTGCCATTGATCAAAAAACTATGCCACTGATCGAAACAACGGTGCCACTGTTTGAAACAACAGTGCAACCGATCAAAGTAACGGTGCCAATGATCAACACAACGGTGGCACTGATCAAAACAACAGCGCCACTGATCAAAACAACGGCACCACTGATCAAAACAACTGCGCCACGTATCAAAACAATGGTGCCACTGATTATAACAAAGGCACCACTGATCAAAACAACAGTGCCACTGATCACAACAACAGCGCAACTGATCAAAACAACAGTGTCACTGATCGAAACAACGGCACCACGGATAAAAAAAACGGTGCAACAGATCAAAACAACGGTGCCACTGATCAAAACAACTGTGCTACGGATCAAAACAACGGTGATACGGATAAAAACAATGGCGTCACTAATCAAAACAACGGTGCCAATGATCAAAACAACGGTGCCACTGATCAAAACAACAGTGGCACTGATGAAAACAACGGTTCCACTGATCAAAACAACGCTGCGACGGATGAAAACAACGGCCTCTTATCAAAACAACGGTGCAACTGATAAAAACAACGGTTCCACTAATAAAAACAACGATGCGATGGATGAAAACAACGGTGCCTCTTATCAAAACAACTGTGCAACTAATCAAAACAATAGCACCAATTATCAAAATAACGGTGCAACTGATCAAAGCAACGGTGCTGCTCATCAAAATCACATAGTCAAGTTCCAAAACCACGGTGCCACTTATCAAAACAACGGTGCAACTGATCAAAACAACGGCGCCACTGATCAAAATAACATTGCTACTGATCAAAACAACGGTGCCACTGATTGAAACAACGGTGCCACTGATCAAAACCACATAGTCACAGACCAAAACAACGGTGCCACTGAACAAACTACAGTGCCGCTGATCAAAACAACGGTGCGCTTGTTCAAAACCACGGAGTCACAGACCAAAACAACGGTGCCAATGAACAAACAACAGTGCCGCTGATCAAAATAAAGGTGGCACTGATCAAAACAATGGTTCCATTGATCAAAACAACGGTGCCGCTGTTCAAAACAACGGTGCCACTGACCAAAAAAACAGTACAACTGATCAAAACAACGGTGCAACTGATGAAAATAACTGTGCCATTGATCAAAACAACAGTGCCACTGATCAAAACAACAGTGCCGCTGTTGAAAACAACGGTGCCACTGATAAAATAAACAGTACTACTGATCAAAACAACGGTGCAGCTGACGAAAACAACGGTGCCACTGATCAAAACAGCTGCGTCACTGATCAAAACAACGGTGCCAATGATCAGAACTACGGTGCTACGGATCAAAACGACGGTGCCACGGATAAAAACAACAGTGCAACTGATCAAAACAACGGTGTAACTGATCAAAACCACTGCGTCATTGATCAAAACAACGGTGCCACTGATCAAAACAATGGTGCTATGGATCAAAACAACGGTGTAACTGATAAAAACAACGGTTCCACTGATCAAAACAACGGTGCGACGGATGAAAACAACGGAACCACCTATCAAAACAACGGTGCCACTGATCAAAACAACGGCGCCACTGATGAAAATAACGGTGCTACTGATCAAAATCACGGAGTCACAGACCAAAACAACGGTGCCGCAGGTCAAACAACAGTGCCGCTGATCAAAACAATGGTGCCACTGATCAAAACAACGGTGCCGCTGTTCATAACCACGGTGCCACTGATCAAACAACAGTGCTACTAATCAAAACAACGGTGCAACTGATGAAACCATCGGTGCCATTGATCAAAACTAACTGCATCAATGATCAAAACAACAGCGCCGCTGATCAAAACACCGTTGCCACTGATCTAAACAACGGGGCAACTGATCAAAACAACTCTGCAACTGATAAAATCAACGGTGCCACGGATCAAAACAACTGCGCAACATATGAAAGTAACGAAGCCACTGATCAAAGCAACGGTGCCAATGATCAAAAGAACGGTGCTGCTGATCAAAACAATTGTGTCACTGATCAAAACAATGTAACCACTGATGTAAACAACGGTGCCGCTGATCAAAACAACGACTCCACTATGCAAAACAACGATGCCACTGATCAAAACAACGGTGCCGCTGATTAACGCGACGGCGCCTCAGATCATAACAACGGTGCTACTGATCAAAACAACGATGCTGCTGATCAAAACAACCGGGCCACAGATCAAAACAACGGCGCCACTGATCTAAACAACGGTGCCATGGATCAAAACACGGCGCCAATGATCAAAACCATGGTGCCATTGATTAAAACAACGGTGCCACTGCTCAAAACAACAGCGCCACTAATCAAAACAACCGCACCACTAATCAAAACAATGGTGTCGCAGATCAAAACTACGGTGCCACAGATCAAAACAACGGTGCGACAGATCTAAACAACGGTGCCACTGATCAAAACGACGGTGCCACTGATCAAAAGAACAGCGCCACTGATCAAACAAACGGCGCCACTGATCAAATCAACTGCTCTACGTATAAAAATATTGGTGCCACTAATCATAACAACGGCATTACTGATCAAAACAACGGTGCACCTGATCAAAACAACAGCGTCACTGATCAAAACACACATTGCTACTGATCAAAACAACGTCATCAAGGATCAAAAGAACAGTGCAACTGATAAAACAATGGCACAATTGATCAAAACAGCAGTGCCACACTTAAAAAACGGTGTGACGGATCAAAACAACACGGTGCCAATTATCAAAACAATGGTGCCCTGATCAAAACAACGGCACCACAGATCAAAACAACGTTGCTGTCGATCAAAAAAGGGTTTCGCTGATCAAAACAACGGAGCCACTGACCAAAACAACGGTGCTGCTGATCAAAACAACGATTGTACTGATCAAAACAACGGTGCCGCTGATCAAAACAACGGTACCACTGATAAAAAGGTTCCACTAATCAAAACAGCAGTGCAACCGATGAAAACAACGACACCACTGATCAAAACAACTGCGTCGCTGATCAAAGCAACAACGCTGATGAATAAAGCAACTGTGCCACTGATCAAAACAATTGTGCCTCAGATTAAACAACGGTGCCACGGATCAAAACAAGTGCGTTACAAATCAAAACATCGGAGCTACTGATCAAAACAACGGTGCCATTGTTCAAAAAACGGTGCACAGGTGAAATTAACGGTGCCACTGATCAAAATAACTGCGTCACTGATCAAACAACAGCGCAGATGATCAAAACAACTGTGCCACTAATCAAAACAATGATGCTACTAATCAAAACAACGGTGACACGAATAAAAACAACGGTGCCACTGATAAAAGATACGGTGCAACTGATGAAAACAAAGGTGCCACTGATGAAAACAATGGTGCCAGTGATGTAAACAACGGTGGCACTGATCGAAACAAACGTGGTACTGTTCAAAATTGCTCAACTGATGAAAACAGTGGTGTCATTCGTCGATACATCGGTGCCACTGATCAAAACATCGGTGCATCGGACCAAACATCGGTGGATCGGATCAAAACAACAGTGCCACTAATCAAAGCAACAATGCCACTGATCGAAACAATGGTGCCACTGTTTGAAACAACATTGCAACTGAACAAAACAATGGGGTCCATAATCAACACAATGGTGCCGATAATCAACACAACAGTGCCACTGATTAAAACAACAGCGCCACTGATCAAACAACTGCGCCAAGTATCAGAACAATATTGCCACTGATTATAACAAAGGCACCACTGATCGAAACAACAGCGCAACTGATCAAAACAACAGTGTCACTGATCGAAACAACGGCACCACGGATCAAAAGAACGGTGCAACTGATCAAAACAACTGTGCCACTGATCAAAACAACGGTGCTAATGATCAAAACAACGGTGCCACTGATCAAAACAACAGTGCAACTGATGAAAACAACAGTTCCACTGATCAAAACAACGGTGCGATGGATGAAAACAACGGTGCTTCTTATCAAAACAACGGTGCAACTGATCAAAACAACGGCGCCACAGATCAAAATAACGGTGTTACTGGTCAAAACAACGGTGCCGCTGATCAAAACAACTGTGCCATTGACCAAAATCACATAGTCACAGACTAAAACAACGGTGCCACTTATCAAAACAACAAGGCAACTGATGAAAACAACGGCGCCAGTGGTCAAAATAACGGTGCTACTTATAAAAAAACGACGCCGTTGATCAAAACAACGGTGCCGCTGATTAAAACCACGGTGATTTTGATCAAAACAACAGTGCCAATTATCAAAACAACAGTGCCGCTTTTCAAAACAACGGTGCCACTGAAAAAAACAAGAATAACACTGTTCAAAACATCGGTGCAACTGATAAACACAACGGTGCCACTGATCAAAACAACTGCGTCACTGATGAAAACAACGGTACCACTGATCAAAACAACGGTGCCACTGATCTAAACAACGGTGCTACTGATCAAAACAGCGGTGCAACTGATAAAATCAACGGTGCCACGGATCAAAACAACTGCGCAACTGATTAAAATAACGGAGCCACTGATCACAGCAACGGTGCCAATGATAAAAAATACGGTGCTGCTGATTTAAACAATAGTGCAACTGATCAAAACAAGAGTGCCACTGATCAAAATTTTACGGAGTCACTAACCAAAACAACGGTGCCACTGATCAAACAACGGTGCCACTGATCACGACAACGGTGCCACTGGTCAAAACAACAGCGTCACTGATCAAAATAACAGTGCCACCGATCGAAACAATGTCACCACGGATCATAAGAACGGTGCAACTGATAAAACAATGGCACAACAGATCAAAACAACAGTGCCACAGATAAAAAACGGTGCAACGGATCAAAACAACGGTGCCACTTACCAAACAATGGTGCCCCCAGATCAAAATACTGGCACCACTGATCAAAACAACGTTGCCACTGATGAAAACGACGGTGCCAATGATAGAAATCACGGAGTCACAGATCAAAACAACGCTGCCACTGATCAAAACAATGGTGCTGCTGATCAAAACAACGATGGTATTGATCAAAACAATAGTGCCGTTGATCAAAACAACAGTGCCACTGATAAAAAACGGTGCCACTGATCAAAACAACCGTGCAACTGATGAAAACAACGACGCCACTGAACAAAACAACTGCGTCGCTGAACAAAACAAAAGCGCCGATGATTAAAAAACAGAACAAAACAATGGTGCTTCATATCAAAACAACTGTACCACGGATCCAAACAACTGCGCTACAGATCAAAACATTGGAGCCACTGATCAAAACAACGGTGCCACTGATCAAAACAACGGTACCACTGATCAAAATAACGGTGCCACTGTTCACAACAACGGAGCCAATGATGAAAACAGAGGTGCCACTTGTCAAAACAACTTTGCCACTGATCAAAACAACAATGCAACGGATCAAAATAACAGTGTCATTCATCAAAATACCTATACCACTGATAAAAACAATGGTGCCACTTAAAAAAACGGTGACACTGATCGAAACAACGGTGCCACTGATCAAAATAACGGTGCATAGGTGAAATTAACGGTGCCACTGATATAAATAACTGCGTCACTAATCAAAACAACAGCGCACATGATCAAAACAATCAAGATACTAATCAAAACAATGGTGCCACTGATCAAAACAACAGTGACACCGATAAAAACAACGGTGCCACTGATAAAAGAAACGGTGCCACTGATCAAAACAATGGTGCCACTGATGAAAACAACGGTTACAACGATGAAATCAACGGTGCCACTGATGTAAACAAATGTGCCACTGTTCAAAACAACTGCTCCACAGTGCCATTCGTCGAATCATTGGTGCCACTGATCAAAACATCTGTGCATCGGATCAAAACATTGGTGCATCAGATCAAAACATCGGTGCATCGGATTAAAACAATAGTGCTACTAATCAAAACCACTATGCCACTGATCGAAACAACGGTGCCACTGTTTGAAACAATTGTGCAACTGATAAAAACAACGGTGCCACTGATTAACACAACGGTGACACTGATCAAAACAACGGCGCCCTGTATCAAAGAATGATGCCACTGATCAAAACATCAGTGCCACTGATCAAACATCCGCGCCACTAATCAAAACAATAATGTCACAGATCAAAACTACGGTGCCACAGATCAAAACAATCGTCGTACTGATCATAACAAAGGCACCACTGATCAAAACAGCAGTGCGACTGATCAAAACAACAGCGCAACTGATCAAAACAACAGTGTCTCAGATCGAAACAACGGCACCACGGAACAAAAGGAACGGTGCAACTGATCAAAACAACGGTGCCACTGATCAAAACAACAGTTCTGCGGATCAAAACAACAGTTCTACGGATCAAAACAACGGTGCCACAGATAAAAACAACGGTACAACTTATGAAAACAACGGTGCTAATGATCAAAACAACGGTGCCACCGATCAAAACAACAGTGTCACTTATGAAAACAACGGTTCCACTGATCAAAACAACGGTGCGACGAATGAAAACAATGGTGCAACTGATCAAAACAATTGTGCCTCATGTTACGAATCTTACTAAGATTCTGGCATTACTCTTGATTCTCATATTACGTTATTGTCTTGTTCTCTAATTAATATTGCATCCAGTTGTATGATATAAGGTTTTGTATGTTATATATATAACATAGCATGCTGTGTAGTGTGTGTGAGGCTTTTGGTGTTAGATTTCTCATGTAGTTTCTCCTTGTGGGCGGTTGACCATATTTGGATATGGCCAGTGTGTGGGAACATTGTTGTCACCGAGTGTCTATAGTTTTACCTTTATTTATTCCCATATTTGGTTGCCGTATTATTGTATGGAATGTTGTACCAGTGTTTACTACTCTTTAGTTTGACAATGTTTTGAATATTAGTGCTGCATTTTGTTATTAGAATTCCACAATGTTTATGTGGACGTTTAGTTGATTTCTGGTATGACGTTTAGTCGACGTTTGGCCTGCGGATCAAAGTGTGGGCAGTAGCGTGGCGGCTGTTGTCGAGAGGAGTTGTGTTTTAAGCTAAGTCATTGGTCACTGTTATTTTAGCCCATATAAATGTTAATTATCTGGTTAGATGATTTGAGTATTACTATTGATTAATCCATGTTCTGGTGACATTGCTCATGTCTCAATAATTAATTTCATTCTATGATATTGCATGCTGAAGAATATTTCTGGCTATTATTTATACATTTATTTGTTGTTATGTTTGTCCCCCTTAGCATAAATATATTGATCTCCATTTTATGCAGTGATGTAATTATACCCCTAGACATCTGTTGGCAAGGCCGATTTATTATCATTTCTTTACACTGCGGGGAGAAGAACCTTATCTAGTCTCAAGGGTGGTAACACCTCAGACCAAATCAACCGTGCCACTGCCAAAAAAAACAGCTCAACTGATCAAAACATCAATGTTACTGATCGAAAAAACGGCACCGCGGATCAAAAGAACGATGCAACAGATCAAAACAACGGTGCCACTGATCAAAACAACGGTGCTACTGATGAAAACAACGGTGCCACTGATCAAAACAACGGTTGCCACTGATCAAAACAACGGTGCTACTGATCAAAACATCGGCACCACGGATCAAAAGAACAGTGCAACTGATCAAAACGGCGGTGAAACTGGTTAAAACACCGCGTCACTTATCAAAACAATGGTGCCACAGATCAAAACAACAGGGCCACTTATCAAACAACGATTGCACTGAACAAACAACGGTGCGACTGATCAAAACAACGGTGCTACTTATCACATGAACGGTGCCACTGAATAAAACACGGCACCACTGATCAAATAGTGGTGCCACTGATTAAAACAATGGTGCTACTAATAAAAAAAAGATGAAACTGATCAAAACACAGTGCAATTGATCAAAATAACGGTGCCACTGATCAAAACAACGGTGCGGCTGTTCAAGAAACGGTGCCACTGATCAACACAACTGTGCTGCTGATCAAAACAACAGGGCCACATATCAAAATAACGGCGCCACTTATCTAAACAACGGTGCCTCTGATCAAAACAATGGTGCCACTGATCAAAAAACCTGTGCACTAATCAAAACAATAATGGTCACAGATCAAAACTACAGTGCAACAGATCAACTGATCGTAATAACTGTGCAATGGATCAAAACAACGGCGCCAATGATCAAAAACCACGGTGCCATTGATCAAAACAACGGTGCAACAAATCAAAACAACGGTGCCACTGATCAAAACAATGTGTGCTGCTGATGAAAACAACGATATGTACTAATCAAATCAACGGTGCCGCTTATCAAAACACGGTGCCACTGATAAAAAACGGTGCCACTTATCAAAACAACGACGCTACTGAACAAAACAACTTAACTGCGTCGCTGACCAAAACAACAGCGCCGATTATTAAAACAACTGTGCCACTGATCAAAACAATTGTGCTTCAGTTCAAATCAACCGTGCCACTGATCAAAACAACAGCGCAACCGATCAAAACAACAGTGTTTACTGATCAAAACAATGGCACCGCGGATCAAAAGAACGGTGCAACTGATCAAATCAACGGTGCCACTGATCAAAACAACGGTGCTACAGTATCAAACAACAGTGGCCACGGATAAAAACAACGGTGCAACTTATCAAAACAACAGTGCAAATGATCAAAACAACGGTGTCACTGATAAAACTAACGGTGCTACTGATCAAAACAACGGTGCCGCTGATCAAATCAACGGTGCCACAGATCAAAACCACATAGTCACAGACCAAAACATCGGTGCCACTGATCAAACAACAGTGCCGCTGATCAAAACAACGGTGCACTGATCAAAACCACAGTCATAGACCAAAAACACACGGTGCCACTGGTCAAACAACAGTGCCGCTGATCAAAATGAACGTGCCACTGATCAAAACAATGGTGCTACTAATCAAAACCACGGTGCCGCTGATCAAAACAGCGGTTCCATTGATCAAAAACAAAAGTGCCCCTAATCAAAACAACGGTGCCGCTGTTCAAAACAACGTTGCAACTGATGAAAACAACTGTGCAACTGATGACAACAACGGTGCCACTGATCAAAAACAACTGCGCAACTGATCAAAACAAACTGAGCAACTAATCAAAACAATGGACATACAGATCTAAACAACGGTGCACTGATAAAAACAACGTGCCACTTATCAAAACAATCGTGTTACTGTTCAAAATAACGGTGCCACTGTTCAAAACAATGGTACAACGGATCAAAAGAACGGTGCAACTGATCAAAACAACAATGCCACTGATCAAAACAACAGTGTCACTGTTGAAAAACAATGGTGCTATTGATCAAAACAACAGTGCCACTGATCAAAACAACACTGCAACTGATCAAACAATGGTGCCACAGATCAAAACAACGGTGCTATTGATCTTGAGATTATCTTGAGATGATTTCGGGGCTTAGTGTCCCCGCGGCCCGGTCCTCGACCAGGCCTCCACCCCCAGGAAGCAGCCCGTGACAGCTGAACTAACACCCAGGTACCTATTTACTGCTAGGTAACAGGGGCATTCAGGGTGTGAAAGAAACTTTTGCCCATTTGTTTCTGCCTCGTGCGGGAAATCGAACCCGCGCCACAGAATTACGAGTCCTGCGCGCTATCCACCAGGCTACGAGGCCCCCATCAAAACAACGGTGCCACTGATCAAAACATCGGCATCACGATTCAAAAGAATGCTTCAACTGATCAAAACAACGGTGCAACTGATTAAAACAACGGCGTCACTGATGCGACGGATCAAAAGCAACGGTGCCACTTATCAAAGAACGGTGCCATTGATCTAACAATGGTGCCACTGATAAAAACTGCACTAATGATCAATCAAAACATCGGTGGCACTGATCAAAACAATGGTGTTGCAGTGATCAAAACAGCGGTGTCAAAGATCAAAACAACGGTACCACGGATCAAAAGAACGGTGCAACTGATCATAACAACTATGCCACTGATAAAACAATTGTGTCACTGTTCAAAACAACGGTGCTATTGATCAAAACAACAGTGAAATTGATCAGGACAACAGTGCAACTGATCAAGACAACGGTGTTACTGATCAAAACAAAGATGCCTTTGATCAAAACAACGACCAACTGTTCAAAACAACGGAGCTATTGATCAAAACAACGGTGCAACTGATCAAAACATCGGCACCATGGGTCAAAAGAACAGTGCAACTGTTCAAAACAATGGTGCCAGTGATGAAAACAATGGTGCCACTGTTCCAAACGTCTTTGCCACTGATCAACAACAACGGTGCCACGGATAAAAAACAACGGTGCCAGTGATCTTGAGGTATCTTGAGATGATTTCGGGCTAAGTGTCCCCGTCGGCCCGGTCCTCGACCAGGCCTCCACCCCAGGAAGCATCCCGTGACTGCTGGCTAACTCCCAGGTACCTATTTACTGCTAGGTACAGGGGCATCAGGGTGAAAGAATTTCTGCCCATTATTTCTCGCCGGCGCCCGGGACCGAACCCGGGACCACAGGATCACGCGTCCAATGTTATGTCGCTCAGCCGCCGGCTCCCTAATGAAAACAACGGTGACACTGATCAAAACAACGGTGCCACTTATCAAAACAACAGCGCAACTGATCAAAACAACAGTGTCACTGATTGAAACAACGGCACCACGGATCAAAAGAACGGTGCAACTGATCAAAACAACGGTGCCACTGATCATAACTGTGCTACCGATCAAAACAAGAGTGCCACGGATAAAAACACCGGTACAACTGATCAAAACAACGGTGCAAGTTATCAAAACAACGGTGCCACTGATCAAAACAACAGTGCCATTGATGAAAACAACGGTTTCACTGATCAAAACAACGGTGTGACGAACGAAAACAACGGTGCCACTGATCGAATTAACGGTACCGCTGATCAAAACAATGGTGCCACAGATCAAAACCACATAGTCACAGACCAAAACAACGGTGCCACAGATAAAACAACAGTGCCACTGATCAAACAACAGTGCTGCTGATCAAAATGAAGGTGCCACTGATAAAAACAATGGTGCCACTGATCAAAACAACGTTGCCGCTGATCAAAACAACGGTTCCATTTATCAAAACAAAAGTGCCCCTGCTCAAAAACACGGTGCAGCTGTTCAAAAACAACGGTGCCACTGATCAAAACAACAGTGCCACTGATCAAAACAACGGTGCAACTGATGAAAGCAACGGTGCAACAGATGAAAACAACGGTGCCACTGATCAAAACAACTGCTTACTTATCAAAACAACGGCGCGACTGATCAAAAAAACTGCGCAACTGATCAAAACAACTGAGCAACTGATCAAAACAACTGCGAAACTGATCAAAACAACGGTGCAACTGATCAAAACAACAGGACAGTGATCAAAAACAACGGTGCAACAGATCAAAACAGTGATGCCACTGATAAAAAACTGCACTAATGATCAAAACATCGGTGGCACTGATCAAAACAATGGTGTGTCAGTGATCAAAACAGCGGTGTCAAAGATCAAAATAACGGTGACACTGATCAAAACAACGGTGCCACAGAACAAAACATCGGTGCCACTGATCAAAACAATTGTGTAACAGATCAAAACAACGGTGCCACTGATCAAAATAACGGTGCCTCTTATCAAAACCACGGTGCAACTGAATCAAAACAACGGCGCCACTGATGAAAACAACGGTGCCACTGATAAAAGTGACGGTGCCACTTATCAAAACAATCGTGCCACTGTTCAAAACAACGGTGCCACTGTTCAAAACAACGGTACCACGGATCAAAAGAACGGTGCAACTGATCAAAACAACTATGCCGCTGATCAAAACAACAGTGTCACTGTTCAAAAAAATAGTGCTATTGATCAAAACAACAGTGCCACTGATCAAAACAACAGTGCAACTGATCAAAACAACGGTGCCACAGATCAAAACAACGGTGCTATTGATCAAAACAACGGTGACACTGATCAAAACATCGGCACCACGATTCAAAGAACGGTTCAACTGATCAAAAACAACGGTGCAACTGATTAAAACAACGGCGTCACTGATCAAAACAATGGCGCCACACATCAAAACAACGATGCCGAAGATTAAAACGACGGTGCGACGGATCAAAACAGCGGTGCCACTTATCAAAACAACGATTGCACTGATCAAAACAACGGTGCGACTGATCAAAACAACGATGCGACGGATCAAAAACAACGGTGCCACTTATCAAGAGAACGGTGCCATTGATCTAAACAATGGTGCCACTGATAAAAAAAACTGCACTAATGATCAAAACATCGGTGGCATTGATCAAAACAATGGTGTGTCAGTGATCAAAACCGGTGTCAAAGATCAAAACAACTGTGACACTGATCAAAACAACGGTGCCACAGAACAAACATCGGTGCCACTGATCAAAACAATTGTGTAAACAGATCAAACAACGGCGCCACTCATCAAAATAACGGCGTCACTGATAACAACATCTGTGCCAATGTTCAAAACAACGGTACCACGGGATCAAAAGAACGGTGCAACTGATCAAAACAACTATGCCACTAATATAAACAATTGTGTCACTGTTCAAAACAACGGTGCTATTGATCAAAACAACAGTGAAATTGATCAAGACAACAGTGCAACTGATCAAAACAACGGTGTTACTGATCAAAACAAAAGGCCTTTGATCAAACAACGGGCAACTGTTCAAAAACAACGGAGCTATTGATCAAAACAACGGTGCAACTGATCAAAACATCGGCACCATGGATCAAAGAACAGTGCAACTGTTCAAAACAATGGTGCCAGTGATGAAAAACAATGGTGCCACTGTTCCAAACGTCTTTGCCACTATCAAAACAACGGTGCCACGGATAAAAACAACGGTGCCAGTGATCTTCTTGAGGTTATCTTGAGCTTATTTCGGGGCTTAATGTCCCCGCGGCCCGGTCCTTGACCAGGCCTCCACCCCCAGGAAGCAGCCGTGACAGCTGACTAACTCACAGGTACCTATTTACTGCTAGGTAACAGGGGCATCAGGTGAAAGAAAACTCTGCCCATTATTCTCGCCGGCGCCCGGGACCGAACCGGGACCACAGGATCACACGTCCAATGTTATGTCCGCTCAGCCAGTGACTCCCTGATCAAAACAACGGGGCTACAGATCAAAACAACGGTGCCACACATCAAAACAACGGTGTTCACTGATCAAAACAACGGTGCCACTGATCAAAACAACGGTACCAGTGATCAAAATAACGGTGTCACTGATCAAAACAACAGTTACCAGTGATCAAAACAACGGTGCCACTGATCAAAACAACGGGTAGAGCGTCACTCTTGCCTCGCTATCTTCTTTAAGGCACCATTGGATGCCATTTTTTCAGGAGATTTAACGATCGAATCTTTCAGAACAGTTTTCTGGTCACTGTGTGAGATATCTCTCATCGCACCTGTGTGAGATATCTCTCATCTCACCTGTGTGAGATATCTCTCATCTCACCTGTGTGAGATATCTCTCATCTCACTTGTGTGAGATATCTCTCATATTACCTGTGTGAGATATCTCACATCTCACCTGTGTGAGATATCTCTCTTCTCACCTGTGTGAGAATATCTCACATCTCACCTGTGTGAGATTATCTCTCATATTACCTGTGTGAGATATCTTACATCTCACCTGTGTGAGATATCTCTCATCTCACCTGTGTGAGATATCTCACATCTCACCTGTGTGAGATATCTCTCATATTACCTGTGTGAGATATCTCTCATCTTACCTGTGTGAGATATCTCTCATCTCACCTGTCTGAGATATCTCTTATCTCACCTGTGTGAGATATCTCTCATATTACCTGTGTGAGATATCTCTCATATTACCTGTGTGAAATATCTCTCATCTCACATGTGTGAGATATCTCTCATCTCACCTGTGTGAGATATCTCTCATATTACCTGTGTGAGATATCTCACATCTCACCTGTGTGAGATATCTCTCATCTCACCTGTGTGAGATATCTCACATCTCACCTGTGTGAGATATCTCTCATATTACCTGTGTGAGATATCTCTCATATTACCTGTGTGAGATATCTCTCATCTTACCTGTGTGAGATATCTCTCATCTCACCTGTCTGAGATATCTCTTATCTCACCTGTGTGAGATATCTCTCATATTACCTGTGTGAGATATCTCTCATATTACCTGTGTGAAATATCTCTCATCTCACATGTGTGAGATATCTCTCATCTCACCTGTGTGAGATATCTCTCATATTACCTGTGTGAGATATCTCACATCTCACCTGTGTGAGATATCTCTCATCTTACCTGGTCACTGTGTGAGGTATCTCTCATGTTGATGGTGTGTACTAGAGACCAATGTTGGTGGTGTGTACTAGAGACCAATGTTGGTGGTGTGTACTAGAGACCAATGTTGGTGGTGTGTACTAGAGACCAATGTTGGTGGTGTGTACTAGAGACCAATGTTGGTGGTGTGTACTAGAGACAATGTTGGTGGTGTGTACTAGAGACCAATGTTGGTGGTGTGTACTAGAGACCAATGTTGGTGGTGTGAACTAGAGACCAATGTTGGAGGTGTGAACTAGAGACCAATGTTGGAGGTGTGTACTAGAGACCAATGTTGGAGGTGTGAACTAGAGACCAATGTTGATGGTGTGTACTAGAGACCAATGTTGATGGTGTGTACTAGAGACCAATGTTGGTGGTGTGTACTAGAGACCAATGTTGGTGGTGTGTACTAGAGACCAATGTTGGTGGTGTGTACTAGAGACCAATGTTGGTGGTGTGTACTAGAGACCAATGTTGGTGGTGTGTACTAGAGACCAATGTTGGTGGTGTGTACTAGAGACCAATGTTGGTGGTGTGTACTAGAGACCAATGTTGATGGTGTGTACTAGAGACCAATGTTGGTGGTGTGTACTAGAGACCAATGTTGATGGTGTGTACTAGAGACCAATGTTGGTGGTGTGTACTAGCGGCCTCCAACTTGTTTAGTAACTCGTCGCTAGTTAGTTACTAGTATTATAGGTCACGGAAGTTAATAGATGCATCGATAGATAGAAGGAGGGTAAGGGGGATGTGGGGAGGGGATGGGGAAGGGGATGGGAAGGGGGGGGACTGGGAGGAGGAGGGAGGGGGTGAGTAAAACATTCCATCTTTCTGAACAAATGATAAGAGATTGTGTGTGTCTGGTTATCCCTCCCTCCCTCTCTCTCCCTCTCTCTCCCTCTCTCCCCTCCCTCCCGCTGCGCCATTGTGCTGATATTCACTGGTGCGTCTCACTCTCTTTATCTCCTTCTGTGCCTCAACTTCCCTCTTCCTCTTTCATTCTGTGTCTCACTGCTTCCTGCCTCAGTCTCCCTTGCTCTGGCGTCCTCTTCCCTCAGTCCTAGAGACACTCTAGACGTCGGGGTCAGGAAGTCTTTCTCGCAGTGGGCACCCTAGGAGCCTACTTCCGCTTCTCTTGGTCTGCAGGCCCTGGCGAGGCAGTATAGGCCTATACAAGCCCTGACGAGGCAGTATAGGCCTATACAAGCCCTGGCGAGGTAGTATAGGCCTATACAAGCCCTGGCGAGGTAGTATAGGCCTATACAAGCCCTGGCGAGGTAGTATAGGCCTATACAAGCCCTGGCGAGGTAGTATAGGCCTATACAAGCCCTGGCGAGGTAGTATAGGCCTATACAAGCCCTGGCGAGGTAGTATAGGCCTATACAAGCCCTGGCGAGGTAGTATAGGCCTATAAGGCCCTGGCGAGGTAGTATAGGCCTATACAGGCCCTGGCGAGGTAGTATAGGCCTATACAGGCCCTGGCGAGGTAGTATAGGCCTATACAGGCCATGGCGAGGTAGTATAGGCCTATACAAGCCCTGGCGAGGTAGTATAGGCCTATACAGGCCCTGGCGAGGTAGTATAGGCCTATACAGCCCTGGCGAGGTAGTATAGGCCTATACAGGCCCTGGCGAGGTAGTATAGGCCTATACAAAGCCCTAGCGAGGTAGTATAGGCCTATACAGGCCATGGCGAGGTAGTAATAGGCCTATACAAGCCCTGGCGAGGTAGTATAGGCCTATACAAGCCCTGGCGAGGTAGTATAGGCCTATACAGGCCATGGCGAGGTAGTATAGGCCTATACAAACCCTAGCGAGGTAGTATAGGCCTATACAGGCCATGGCGAGGTAGTATAGGCCTATACAAGCCCTGGCGAGGTAGTATAGGCCTGTACAGGCCCTGGCGAGGTAGTATAGGCCTATACAAGCCCTGGCGAGGTAGTATAGGCCTATACAGGCCCTGGCGAGGTAGTATAGGCCCTATACAAGCCCTGGCGAGGTAGTATAGGCCTATACAGGCCCTGGCGAGGCAGTATAGGACTATACAAGCCCTAGCGAGGCAGTATAGGCCTATACAAGCCCTGGCGAGGTAGTATAGGCATATACAGGCCATGGCGAGGTAGTATAGGCCTATACAAGCCATGGCGAGGGTAGTATAGGCCTATACAAGCCCTGGCGAGGTAGTATAGGCCTATACAGGCCATGGCGAGGTAGTATAGGCCTATACAAGCCCTAGCGAGGCAGTATAGGCCTATACAAGCCCTAGCGAGGCAGTATAGGCCTATATAGGCCCTGGCGAGGCAGTTTTTTTTTTTTTTTTTTTTTTTTTTTTTTTTTTTTTTTTTTTTTTTTTTTTTTTTTTTTTTTTTCTACCACAGGACGTGGCCACACATTTACAATGCTAACCAGCATATATACATTTTCTTCTGTCCTCCATGGACAGGGTTAGAGAAGTGTTAAACATACAAGTTCAAGGGTTTATTGAACACTCAACCACAGAAGGTGATTCGGTGCTTTTAAAATGCTAAGCTAACCTACATACGTAAATACAAGATACACAGATTTACGTACGCCCTACATAAAGTATTAGATGTGTCTTTTACATAGTGTCATTAATGTACATTCACAAAGGTGAAATGTAATTCTGATCAGCTTCCATATTTGCTTTATACCCATACATATACATACACACACACACATACACATACATATATACACACATACATGCATTCACATACATTTGTCTCATTTACCCTGACAGGGTGAGGTAGCTGATAAAGAAACTAGTGTGCAATTAAGCACTTAATCACTGAAGGTGATGAAGGTGCTTTTACAAGCTCAGGTTATATAGTTACATCACATACATACATTGTATGATTGATACATTACACGGTCAATTTTGGGATACAAGTCCAATATATCATCAAGTGTTCCAGTACTCATATAGTAACTACAGAGTTCAGCATACCTTAGCCCAGGAGGGCGAAAGTCAGTCAGTATGGGACATTCTACAATATAATGTTCAAGAGAGTGCATGTTTTCTCTTTCACAAAGTTGACACATTGTGTACTCGACATTTGGGTTTTGAGAAAGCTGCCAGATACGTCCTATATCCAGGCGTATTCTGGCCACTATAACATCACATTGCCGGGTTCTTGTTCTATTAGTCTCATATGTGAATGGTCTCCTCACGATATCTATCATAATATTTAATGCTACAACTTTCAGGTCTTTGAGAATTTGTTAGGTCGGTGAGATTTTCATTAGATATTTGTTTAAGTATTCTCTTTGTCACTGCTAATGAAACACCCATATCAATTTCTACCACTGGTTTTTCTGCAAGCTGACTTAGCAAGCATATCAACAGTGTCATGCCTTGAGATGCCAACATGTGATGGTATCCATAGGAATTTAATCTCAAATCTGTTTTCTTTGGCAGCTAAAACATTCATTCGAATATCACTGACTATTTTCTGGGTGCACTACTATGTGCGTTCAATGCCAGGGAACCAGCAGGGCAAGCTAGGAAACCAAAGAAGGCGGAAGGGTCGCCGCCAGAACAGTACCCGAACCAAGGGGTACGAACAACTGCAAAAGACCGAGACAAAGAAGCACATCACAGGACACAGGCTGAAAAACGCCCAAGAACACACGCAGAACACCCCTGCTGCAGAGGAGGCAGGAAGAAAGAGCAGAAGCACAAAAACCCCAGGAAAAAACCAGGGGTGGACAATCAGGCAGGGACAGAAAAACCCCCACGCAATCCCCAGGCACAGAGCAACAGCAAAGTGCCACACCACAATCGGACACAGGAACAAGGACACGCCACCGTGAAACACGGTACCAATGCACACATGCAGCAGCAGCAACAGGCACCACCGCAACATGCAACATGTAAATAGCAACTCCCTTCTGCAAAGGCAGAGAAACGGAGCAGGCAGACCCCAGACAGGGCCAACGGAAACACGACAAAACCCAGCAGGCCCAGAAACCTGCCCCAGGCGACCGACGGCGGAGAAACCCCGCTCGATACCTGCTGGATGGGGTACTGGGAGCTCTTTTACACCCCAAGCCCGGCCCAAGGCCAGGCTAGACCGGCCAGAGGGTGACCACCAGGCAGCTGCTAAGAGCGGCCCCGCCGGCCCACATACCCCCACAACAAGGACGGGCCGGAACTGCTATACGAAAACAGGCTAGTGTGCCCTGGAAGTCCACGGACGAACCAGCAAGAATGCTTATGCTCGCAAGTAGGTCGTGTAACAACCACAGACCTCTGATGGTAATACAGTGTTCCCCAATTGTGCCTATAGCACCACTGCACTCCACTGGTACTATCCCGCAAGTTCTACCAGATAGGCGGGACCCAAGAGCCAGAGCTCAAACCCTGCAAGCACAGCCAGGAGCCTTACCAGGTGAGTACAGAACCAACCCTACAACCCCCAAACCTCACAACATGAAAAAAGGTGGGTCCCCTGAATGACTAGCATGGGTTGGACATGCACATGAGGGGGACAGGAAGGGTTGAAAAAGGGACAGTCCACTGGTGTGCGAACGGTCTCAGTGTTCTTAAAACCAATCTTCTTCAGTTGGTCTCAGTTCCCTTAAAACCAAGTCTGGTGCCCTTGAGGAGATACCAACTTTAATTTACAAAAAAGCCTCCAGATCTTTAGCCCCTGCTATTGCTTTGCTCTTCAACAAGTCACTTGAACTCCAAACCTTCCCAGATATTCTAAAAAAAAGCGAGAGTAACGCCTGTCCACAAATGTGGTAATCTCACAGATGTTAACAACTACAGACCTATATCTATCCTGCCAAACTTGTCAAAAATTTTTGAAAAACTAATCTATAAGCAGCTTTACTCATATCTAGCCAAACTCAATATACTTAGCCTTGCCAATATGGATTCAGACCCAAACAAAGCACTAACGATGCACTTATTAGTATGCTTAACTCGATTCATACAGCTCTTGATAAAAATGAGTTCCCTGTTGGGTTGTTTGTGGACCTGCGTAAAGCTTTGACACTGTCAACCACCAAAACCTTCTTCTTAAATTACATCATTATGGTGTCAGAGGACACTCCCTACAATACCTCAAATCCTACCTTACTGACAGGCTCCAATATGTTTCTGTGAATAATACAATTTCTCCCACCCTACCCATCAACATTGGTGTTCCCAGGGCAGCATACTGGCCCTCTCCTCTTTCTCATCTACATTAATGACCTTCCAAATGCCTCCCAACACCTCAAACCAATTCTATTTGCTGACGACACAACCTTCATTTACTCCAGTCCTGATCCCCTTGCTCTAAATGCCACAGTAAATACTGAGCTAAATAAAGTCCATCTGTGGCTAACTGCCAACAAACTCACCCTTAACATTGACAAAACCTTCTATATTCTGTTTGGCAATAAATCCTCTAATCAAATAAATCTCAAAATAAACAATACCCAAATTTGTAACAAATTAGATGGCAAATTCCTTGGCATTCTCATTGACCACAAGCTTAATTTCCAGGGACACATTCTAAACATATCAAAAAACAGTTTCAAAAACTGTGGGCATTCTTTCTAAGATCAGATATTATGTACCACGCCCTGCCCTGGTGACTCTCTATTACTCCCTTATCTATCCATATCTCAACTATGGTATTTGTGCTTGGGGCTCTACTACCCAAAATCACTTACGTCCTCTAATTACTCAACACAAAGCTGCTATTAGGACAATATCCAATTCTGGCCCCAGACATCACTCGGTACCCCTACTTAAATCTCTGAATATGTTAGACATTAAGTCACTGCACATTCCCTCATGTGTATTATACATATATAAAACGCTAAACTATAATGCCAATCCTGATCTCAAAAGCTTCATAGAAGGTTGTATCCGAACCCATGAGCATCACACCAGAAATAAATACAGTTTTTGATATTCCTAGAGTACGACTTAATCAAACTAGAAATGCTCTACAAATCAAGGGGCCCAGAATGTGGAATGACCTTCCCAACCATGTTAAAGACTGTACCTCTCTCAACCAGTTTAAGTTAAAAGCGAAGCTATATCTAATAAATTCCCTGTAACCTACCTTACCCTTCTATTGTCAACCAATGTCTGTTTTTTTTCTTTAAAGAGCGCTGTTTGTCGACCATAATTGTATTTGTGCTGCTTTTTCATCTATGTTTTCATTTCTTGTTTACATTCTACTCATTATGCTCAATTAGTATTAAGCTTGTCATTTAAGTTTATCATGCCCGAAACGCTTTGCGTAATAGTGGCTTTAGGCATTGTATGTACTAGCTCTACCTATAAGTCAAACAATCCTTGTAAATATTTATTGTATGTATGTACCTTACCTAAATAAAATTGTATTGTATTGTATTGTATTGTATACAAAAATATACCTAAATAAAGACAGGTATATAAACAACACCGCATCCAGCGCCCAGCCAAAAGACGCCAGACCGCAGAAACTCACCTGGCGAACGGTGGCATAAACTTGACACGACTCAACCGTGCCCAGAAGAACCTGGGAGCACCGCCAGGTGAAGACGCCAGAGCCGGACCCTGCCGGACCCGCAGGAGAGCAGGGAGAGGCAAAGGAGGCAGCCCACACCCATGACACAGGTAAAACTGCGGCATCCTCCCTACAACTGGGAACCAGGACACCCCCGGAGCGAAGGGGCACATACCTCAGCCAGGGAGAAGACCGAGAGGCGAAGCACTGTAGCAAAAAGGGCGCAAACACCAGCACTGAAACACCGCCCAGACCAAAACAAACTACACGGCGCATGCGCATGACACGCTGGCCAAACCGCACAACCCTCTCTGCGAGAAGGCGCCAACCAGGACTACTGCACTAGAAAAGTAGCCAAAAGAGGAAGCAGGAACAATAAAACCGGCCAAATAAGCAAAGAGAGCCCAAAAAAGGAACCCAATAGGGCGACAAGTAGCCCAACAGGGCGACAAGTAGCCCAACAGAGCTACAAGTAGCCCAACCAGCCCACAAGTAGCCCAAAACGGCGACAAGGACGAGGAGCCGACAGACATTCCAATAATGCGGGAAGTAGCGAAAAACCTTCTCGAACCCTCGAGAACACAGAAGCCAACACTAGTCCTGAAGGCACACAAAAGCGCAGGTGCACCCGAGATCAGAAGTCACGTAGAACCCCATCGAACGGGGAAACATGACGAAAACACCGTCCCAAAAAAGGGTGGGAGGAAACATCCACCCACAGGACAGAACCAACCGACTCAGAGGCCAAGGAACCGAGCCCGGGGATGGGCCGACGCCCAACAGCACGTACGGCGAGTGGGGAGGAAAGACCCCACTCCGCGTAACCACAAGCCCCGCCTAGAGGGGGATAAAAACCCCCACGGGGTCCAACGGGGCCAAGGCCCCCTAAGTCAGCCCCTCCCCAGCCCCGGGAACCTACACGACAGGCTCCGGGGCCGAGCCGTTTCCCCCAAAGCCCCGGCCATACCAGAAAACCGGGGCAGCCGTGAAAACACTAAGGAAGGGAGCCAACTGGCAGACTTATACAACACGGCTGGAGGAACAGGCTCAAATGCCCCCGTCACTACCCCGGAAGGGGAATTCCCGAGACTGCCCGAGTCTCAGCACCATCAAAAACCCCGCCCCGAACCTACAGACGGTAAGGAACCGGATGCAAGCAGGCAGGGTGATCCAGGGGAAAGACAAGGGGGCGTGGATGGAACCGAAGCAACCAACACCCCCAAGTCCCAAAACGAACTAAAACGGGGCAGCCCCGGGCTCCCGGGGAGGAAACCACGAGAACGTTGCCACCACCAAGGCTCAAGTGTAACGCCCCTGCTGCCCGCACCCGCTTAGTCAGCACAACTGGGAAACCGAGCCACAACGAGCAACCAAACTCGCAGGACTCCGGGTCGAAGGTGTCACCGACCCCACAGACAGTAGACGGAGGCAAAACAGAGAGTCACCCAGAGACAAAGGGTGAGAGCAACCCTCAAACTTGCTGGAAGCGAGGGGGGGACTCTGGGGTTACATCCATCGGACCCGCGCGCCCCCAGGGGTTTCCCAGGGTCCCGAGCGTTTACTATAAGAGGACTCGCGCTCAGGTAATCCCAGGCAGGGTACTGCTAACTGGCACCCAAAGCTACCAAACAACTTTCTAAGAGCTGAACCCCTGGGACGTGTACACTCACAAGGACCTAGCAGGGGGTACCACCAGAAAATACTCAGAACACAAGGGACACAAGGGGCAAGAACGAAGGCAGACTTCCCCACCAGGTAGATAAACAAAAAGAAAAAGAAAACCCCGCAAGAGGACAGCGTACCCAAGCGGAACAGAGCCGGCCGCTATGATTGGTAAAGACAAGCTGCACAGTACCCTGCGCCCCACCAGTGCAAAAACTGCCCCTTACTCTAAGGCGAACAAGGGAGACAGAACACCCGAGCACACAAAGAGCGACCGAAAACCAAGCAGTAAACGGCCAAGCAGGGGCAGGACCCAAGGAACTTGTGGAAGGCGGCCCCAAGCCCCAAGGGCAGTACTTACAGGGCACCTAGGGAAGGGAACCCTAGGCGCATGCAGCCCGAGTACTGGAGAATCACTCCCGGCTCACGCACCACCTAGAAAACAGACACCACACGCTAGGTACAGTGCTGAAACAACCACTGGAGCCGGAGCACATAACCATTGCCTATAGCATCAGCCGAAGAGCTGATGGGTGGATAGCCGGCGTGGGAGGTCTGGGGCTCCCCTTCCCCCTCCTGGGGAGGGGGGAGCTGCGCAGACAGCGGCGCGGTGACGTATGACGTCATACTAGTTTCCTTGTTTTTTTGTTGAAGAGTTCTATCCACTAGTTCGGCTTTAGGTAGCAATTTTCACCAGAATAGGGGTTTGTTTTGGAATGCTTACCTTTCTGGATGCTTGACCCGGTCGATGGCAGACATAGAATGCTTCCTACCACATGAGGGTTTCTTTAGGCCATTGCTCCCCTTGCCTCTCTGAGGGGGGCCAGGTTCTGGCCGTGGTCCCCGGTAGGCCCTAGAACTCCATACACATGACTGATGCCAAAGTCTGACATTAGCATATCAGCTCCGGGGAGCCGACGGGGCTCCCTCCAGAAAAAAGAGGTGATATGATTACCACTTACAAAATATTAACATGAATTGACCAAATTGACAAAGAGGAATGCCTGAAACCAGCAACTTCAAGAACAAGAGGACACAGATTTAAGCTAAGAAAACAGAGGTGCCAAAAATATATTAGAAAATTTTCCTTTGGAAACAGAGTGGTAGACATTTGGAACAAGCTAAGTGAGAAGGTGGTGAAGGCTAAAACCGTCAGTAGTTTCAAAGTGTCATACGACAATGAATACTGGGAATACTGGACACCACAATCGTAGCTCTCATTCTGTAAGAAGCACATCAACAAACTGGAAACGTGCAAAGACAGACCACTAAATGGCTCCCGGACCTGAAGGACAAGAGCTATAAGGAGAGGCATTAAATATGCAAAAACTAGGAGCTAGAAGAAAAAAAAAGAGGTGATATCATCACTATGTACAAGATGGTAACAGGAATCGATAAAATTGATAGGGAAGAACAAATCCACAAGGGCCGTGACGAGGGTTCGAACCTACGTCCAAGAGGATCCCAGATGCTGCCTTAATCGATTGAACTACGACAGTGCATTGATGCATCACGCTATTGTGATTTCTGTGTGTATTGATAGGGAAGAATTCCTGAGACCTGGAACTTCAAGAACAAGAAGTCACAGATTTAAAATAACGAAACAAATCTGCCGGAGAAATATAAGAAAATTCACTTTTGTAAACAGAGTGGTAGATGGTTGGAACAAGATAGGTGAGGTGGTTGAGGCCAAAACTCTCAGTAATTTCAAAGTGTTATATAACAAAGAGTACTGGGAAGATGGGACATCACGAGCGTAGCTCTCATCTTGTAACTACACTTAGGTAATTACCAGTTGATTGACAGTGGAGAGGCGGGACCAAAGAGCTGAAGCTCAACCCCCACAAGCACAACTGGTGAGCACACTCACATATACAACCTGGATAGTCTTTTTCTAAACCCCCCCTCTTGTTTCCCCCTCCCTATTATCCACACTTTTCCCCCATCCTCCCTCCCCCTTTACTTCTATTCTCCCCATTCCTATTACTATGTCCTGCCTCCCCCCCCCTCTTCCCTCCCACCATCCACATTTTCACCCTTATCTTCATCCCACTTACTCCAATCTTCCTGTCCTTGCCCCTCTCTGCTTCCTACCCTCCCCCTCTGGCCCTCCAACCTTCAACATGTATTTCCAATTATGCCTACAATAGGAGAGTACCCGCGGTGCTCGGGCAAGTCTCTCCCTCCTCCAACCTCTTTTCTTTTATTTGGCCCCCCCTCTCCTTGGCTGCTCTTTCTTCACTCCCCCTCCCCTCTCTCTCCTACCCCTTCTTGTAGGAAATATATAAAGAAATTGAGCGGCAAATCTTCACACTCTACGGACATCTCATCCTCGATTTCATCCCAGATTTATGTCACACAATGAAAATCACTCGGAGGTGCAGAGTTAAATGTTATATTTCTTAAAGTATTACAATGTCCTACCCTGACCAGCTTATGTCCCTCTCATACCATTTCTAATACAAATTTTGGAGCGCCTAGCCCCAAGCATCTGGTCTCCAGATACATGGACATTCTTTCATATTATATATACAGTATATATATAGTAGAGGGAACCAGACGGTGCCCGGGTCTGCCTTCCCACTCCATTGTCCCCTCTTCCCTCTTTCCCTATTGTCCCACCTCCCCCACCCCATATCATCATCCCCTTGTCCTCCCTCATCTAACCACTTAATTTCCTTAATTACCTGAATTTATCTGAGGGGCTAATAACCCACTAGTGGCCTCAACAGGACAGGAAGCTGGCAGCTTCTCAAAGGTCTTCCCCCCCCCTGCTTTGCCCTCGTGATTCTTTCCTAATTTGTCATTTTTTTGGCAGGATTTCAGCATTTTGTTTTGGCGGGTAGGCAGTTCCATGGGATTATAACACTGGGTGAAATAAATCTCCCGTTCTTAGTTTTACACTGTGGCTTGAGCTTGAATCTGTTGCTCCTTGTTTGTGTTACATCTGACCTTTTGAAGAAATTGTCTGGATCACCATACATACTGTACTATCTTCACTATATATACTATGTTACCCCCTCTTCACTCATCTTCCCCCCTGTCACCGCAACACCTTCACTACATACCATCTTCATCACCATGACCATGTTTGGTCATGACCATGTCTAACAGAGCGAACACCATGTTGGAAATTTCCAACACAAAATACAACACTGTTGTATTCTCATTAATTACTACTAATTCTACAAATCATTGTAGTGAGTAAAATTAACCCAACGTAGAATTCACATGTACTAATGATTACATCTGTACAGTAAGGCTAGAATTCTTACGTCACCCGACGCCAGTATTACGTCAGATTCCATTGTAATAAACACATTTATATCCAATGTGTCTGAGAATTGAAGTTGATTCTCTATAAACAACGGTGTTCTGTGTGATAATTAATTACAGATAAATTGATCTCCAACTAAAGCCAAATAGAGCGTTTATAGTTATAGCTGTTATCTAGTAATAAAATTAACGTCACGCATGAATGCCCTGGAGAGATTATAATTCTTCTCCATTGTTCGTTTACTATCATAAAACGGACAAATAATAATATTTAACTCCTCCAAATAATAAACCGTCCTAATCCGAGCATTTCAAGCACAACCGCGAGAAATGACAATATCCATAATAAATCATTTGTTCAACAGACGCGGGACGCGGAGCGGGGCGGAAGGAGACGCCAGTCCACGTGTTGACACGCTCACGAGTAGGCGTGTTCACGGGGTGCTCACGAGGAGACGCCATTACCCAGCCACCAGGGTAAACGCTATCAAATCTCCAGAAGAAAGTCGCCACTGTGAGGTGTGAAGAACCTTGCAGACATACTTCACTTGGTGTCAGTGTCATTTACGGAACCTGTTAAATTTGATTCTATGTAACTCCATGTGACCAGCCAGTGGAGCGCGTCATTATCTAGGATAGACAAGTCTAGAGCCTAGGACGCGACCTTCGGCAAGCTTTTACTTACACAGTGCCCATATTAGCTAAGTACCTTATCCTTGTTTGATGCATCAGATCGGGGGTGGGTTTATAGCTGGGTAGCTTGTCGTGACGACGTATAACAACTAAAAATCACAGGTCCATTATCTTTCTCCTTTTATTAATATCCATTTATTGAACATAGAAATCCAGTAGTTCAATCTGTTGCTACTGGAAACAATTGTTTTTGCAGCTTGTGTGAAGAATTCTCCCGAGCTGTCATTTCCATGTTAATCAACTCCCAGTGTTCCATGACGAGTCCAGGAGAATCAGAGGAAGCGTCGTGACTAATTCTAAGAAAGCGTCGTGACTAACTTCTAAGGAATCGTCATTAAGCTAAGATTCCTTTTGTATTCCTCGAATTTATTATCTGTACTCTTTTACATGCAGAACTCTGTTCATTGGATTAACATGTGTTTATTATAATTATTATTTATACATATTCATAATCTATGTTCCCCTTAATGATAATGATAATGATTTCATAAGTATTCCTAGGATTAGATTATTATACATTGGATTAGTGAACGAACACACTAGTTCCTGCACGTACTGAGTTCCAGTAATACCCCCCAATGTAGGTGTTTGAGGCTTTGATTCATTTAATATACAGCCCATTAATTATTTCAATGATCATATTCTCTAGTGTTTTATCCATAGTTACTGGTTCATCTAGAATGTTCTAATGATCACATTTTCTCAGTTTCCCTCTTTACTATAAAAGTGGGTGGTCCTTCGTAATTGAATTTACTATATTAATATTTTAAATAATTAGAGTCAAGCCCCAAATGTCCCACATTATGGTCCTTATCGAACCGGATAGGCTTAAATTTATAATTACAAATATTAATCATTAATAACTAATCCTTGTGTGATGTAAGCTAGACTATTTAATTTAATTGTGTCAACCAACAGTGTAACACATCAGTTAGGTCTAAGTCACACCAACATATTGCTACTTTCACCTCATGTATAAGGTAGCTTTAGTGGGTCATAGCCAATTACCCACAACACTTAGACCTATACCTCACACAGAAGTGAGAATCTTTAGGTCACCAGGAAGCAACAGCTCATAACTTTTATAACAACTCCACACTAACACCTGCGTTAGAGTGGCCTCACCATCTAACCATTATATACTTAGGTGGTAATGACATTCATCCCACTCGTCATCCAGCTGAGGTGATCGAATCACCTTAAAGTCATAATTTCTTCTTTCAAGCTCATCAGTAATTCGGTAGTATTCACATTAGTGGAACCTCGCCAACCAAGTCAAGATAATCGTTGGGGAGTAACCCCAGAATACTACCAGAGAGCTGCTAAGTACATAAATTTCAGGCTGAAAAAAACGAGTGAGATTGGATGCCACATATATCCAATTTACAGCCAGACCTTATAGACAGAACCTGACCAGAGATGGTGTACACTTGTCAGGTGAATCTAGGTTGCATGTGGTTGACAAGTATTATAGACTGTGGGTTGGTTGGTGTTGTCGTCGTTGATCCTTCTCTACGGACAACCCAACCCACAACTCGGTAGAGTGCTTATACTTCACTAGGAGATCACCCTTGGCGCTTCTGGCTCTTGGAGAGGGGCTCAACGTCACACATTTAGGGGATGCGGCTCCCACACCTAGCCTCGTTGTCACGTGCACACACCCACTCGAGCCGCTGTGACTCCCCACTCTCTCCTTAGGTAATATGATCTCCTCGATCCCCTTTTGGCTTATTAGTACTACCTTCTACCCTGTCCACAGCAGTGGTTCTTGGTTCTTTCTCTCTCTCTCTCCTTCTTTACTACTTCCTGGGAAGCCTCACTAGGACAAGGGCAACACCAGCAAATTGGGATACATTTACTGGACAAAGCACATACACGATACATACACACATATAATAATAATGAATCCTATACTCTATAATATCACAATCAGGTTGCACTCCAACACCATCAGAACTCTATTATCAGCTTATCAAGTGGTATCCTATCTCCTGGTTCACCACCTGATACTATCAACCACCTCAAGTTGATCAAGTCTACATACACTGTTGCACCATCAGCAAGATAATATATATATAGAAAATCAGCATTTGAATGCAATAACATATATCAGTATAAATGTTCATTGATACACAACAATGATCAATCGATCACTGTCAGTCCTGGAACGCATACATCTGTAGGTAATCCAGCCTACGACTGTAACTCTAAACTTCAGTATAAAACACTCCTTGACATAAGAATGCAAACAATCCACTCACCTCTCACTGCGTCTTGCACACTAATGACAACCAAACACTATCAACTCCCTACAAGTAATCCACCAGAACTTCCCTTCCACCTCTGGAAGTTCACTACCCTAATATCTTTCAGGTTCTTCCGGGCTTCACTACCAGGATCCTCTGCAGCTCCTCCAGGCTGCTATCATGAAGTTTTCTTGAGCAACTAAGGTGCTTCACCCTTCTGCTAGGTTCCTCCACAGCTCTCTTGGCTGCTACACCATGAAGTTTCCTCGAGCACTATGGTGCTTCTCACCTCTACAGAAGCACGTGACACTCCTCTTCACTGCTTCTCCTCACAGCTCGAGGTCCTCTGCTTCACTACCTTGGAGTCTCATCAATTACTTCATCTATGCTGGCTTCGAAGTTCTCAGCAACTTCTTCCTCAAAGACAAACCTGCAACCCATCGACACTCCAATAAAAATGTTCCCCATTAACACATAAACAAAAATAACCACACAATATGCTTGCCTCAAACCTCTATCTGTCCTCTACATACAGTGAGAGTGGACTCCCACGTTTTGGGCGGGTCCATACTCCACCTCGCCTGGCGGCGATCCTCACTCGCTGGGAGGGTCTTCCTAAGTCAGGAGCCGGGCTCCCTCAGTCGTCTGTCAGAGCTCAGAGGGGACGGACGTCGCTCCGTGCTCCTCCCTCTTCACTCTCCTATTTCAGGCTTTCTGCCTTATTAAAACATGTCTAACTTATAAATAAACATCGCTACTGTCGCTGGGCACACGACCAACTACAAGCAATCACTATGAACTGGCGTATATCGTGCTTACCACAGATCGTCTGGTCGAGGGCGCTTCTCCCTCTGACGGCGTCTGGTCACGGCGCTTCCACGGCCCACAATAATGCCTCTGGGCGATTAATTAAACACTTCGTCGACCAGGACTTGAGACCACAACGTTCCCAGCTCGGTTCCACACTGGCACGTCTACACACTTCTCTTCTCTTCGAGATATATCACTAGGGGTTCCCTTCTGGCGGGAGCTCGAACGGAGCGCGGCTTTCCCCTGCGATGTCTGGCACTCAAGTGAGGTCAAAGCCCCTCCAGAAGCGAGCCTCACGCCTCCAGCAAAATGTCCACATCTCCTAGCCAGTCATTTATCTATTTCCTTACTTACTGCCCATAATCTTAAACTGCTCATTGAATCCACCATACTATTTTTCATATGGGTTTATCACCTCAATATTTGCTAGACCTTCTAGTTAGGTCAGGCTTGCTGAATAACTCTCAAGAGGGAGACTCGTTCTCCTGTAGGCTGAGATCATAACACAAGCTAATCAACACCATCAACTATCACAAACGGCTGTGGCTGGCAAGCCAAACATAACTGTACATAATTGTTTTCACTTGTGTGTGCAAGTGCACTCTTATAAAACCAAAAAAACAAAAATACAGCACAATTATATTCACCTTACTGCACCACAATAATCTTTACCAATCTTATTAGGTAGAATTTAGGCTGAGATTGTGCTGAATTTGGTACAAGCCCAGACTAAATAAATTTATAGTTCTTAGTTAGGAATTATCACGACTAGATCTAAGCTAGTCAGTAGTGTATGTATTATACTATTTGTGCTGACCCTAAACAGGGTGGGATTAAACTTTGAGATAACTCTGATTGGAGTGTCTCCATAATATTTCTCTTGTATTCATTATTTCGTGTATCTATTTTGTGTATTGCTGGATAATCTCCATTAACTCTGATGGTGATATAGAAGAGCTAACCGGACGAGAACTAATGGTGAAGTTCAGACAGTGCACAAAATATCTAGCTACTTGTTGTTAGGTAGGTAAATTTAACCTCAAGTGAGGTAAAGTATAAATTAGCCACCTTAAATTAGGCTACATTTAATGTTAGTTGTCCACTAATGAACAAGTATCCAAGCTTCATTAGTAATACATATACTAATCCCATGAAGTTTGGACCCAAGCCCAACATGGCTACTCCTGAGCAATTAAGGAGAACCTACATTGGCCTTAAAGGTCATTTGACCAGATTAATTAACAAGGCTGAGGGCTTATCTAAAGATACTCCCATTGACTCTTATCACTTAGAGACATCAGTTAGAGTGGCTGATCTGAAATTTGATCAAGTCTACAAGTCAGTCTTATATTGCTCTAGCTAAATACTGTAGAAATCGATCCTGATGAAGTAAGTCAAATTGTAGGCGACATCTCCCAGTATGAAGATGAGACTCAAGATATAATTTGCAGGCTATCTAAATTAGCATAAACAATCTGGATCTAATACCAGTAACACAGGGTCTCACTTCAATAACCAACTACCAGAGATTCGTTTACCTACCTTAGACTTACCTACATTTTCAGGATTAGATACAGAAAATTGGGACAATTTTTGGACTTCATTTGAAGTTCACATCCATAAGAAACCGTCCTTGGACAAGGTTTCTAAATTTTCATACCTACTTAGTCTTCTCAAAGGAGAGGCTAAAAAGGTCATACATAACCTTACTCTTGATGAGAGTAATTATGAGGAAGCTATAAAACTCTTGAAGTTGAACTATTGCAACAAAGAGTTTAAGTATAGCTACCCTCTATTATCAATTACTAGATCTGAATGCACCAAATAGTAGACCAGAGTCACTTCAAAGCTTCAGACTAGAAGTAGAGTCTCTAGTAAAAGCCTTAGGTACTAAAGTTAATATACCTGCTTCAGAATGGTCTATCAAGTTACTATTGCAGAGGAAATTACCTCGAAATGTCTTGACAGAGCTCTGCTCACATTATAATACCGAGTTTCTCACTCTTGACCAATGTTCGAGGGATTGAGGATAACGGTTAACAGGTTGAAGACTCATGATAAAATTAAACCTGAGTCCAAACCAACTAATACTGACTCTTCAGTCAAACCTAAACAGGGTTTGAATAAGTCGAATAAATATAAATCCAAAAACTACTCCATCCACTGGGAAAAGGAGTGGAAATGTAGGTACATATTCGGTGTCTCCTTCTGAGATAACCAATGACTTGTCTACTAAAGAGACCAAGTCTATTAACCAGAGAAAGTGTCTGTTTTGCAATCAGGGACACACTACTTATCAATGCTCTGTTTATCCTACTTATAATGTTAGGGTTAAAAGGTTGCAAGAATTACACAAGTGCACCAAGTACATGGGCTCTCATGATCCCAAAAAATGTGTAATGCAGCTACGCTCCTGCAACCGATGCAACCAAGGTGTACACCACTACGCCTTATGTAGAAAATCTTCTACACCAACTATGACCACTGGGGAGAATTCCACGAATTCTACCGCAGTGCAATATTGCAAAGTGCATCAAGAAGTAAATGTACTTGCTACTGAGTCAGGCAATAATACCACTCTGCCTACAGCTCACTTAGACTAATAAACCGAAGATCTAGAATTAACACTAGAGGTCTTTTTGACCAGGGTTCACAGAAAACCTTCATCACACAACAGTTGGTAGATGAGTTAAATTTAAAACCTGCCAAAAGTGAGGTTAAATATTTCTGGTTTCTTGTCAAATAGTGGACCTCGTGACTACAAAGTAGTTAAGTTATTAGTGAGACTCGGATCTTCTACTAGTCAATACACGCGGTAGTAGTGGATAAACTTCCTACAGACTTACAAGTCACTGGGTTAGCTCGCACTGCGAGACATCTTAAACGAAACCGCATGAGGCTAGCAGATTATAAAATAAATTCTGACTGCCTCACAGATGTTGGAATACTTATAGGCGCGGATCATTATTACAAGTTTATAACTGATGCACTAGACAACACGGAATGAATTTGTTGTCGTCCGCAGGAGGCAAATTGCTTACAGGACCGGTGCTTTTCAGACAAAATCCGACGCCCACAAACCAACAATCTAATAACATAATAGTAGCGTGACTAGGCTTGGAACAGTCACCCCTACGTTTCAGGGAAATATCTGAGGATATTGAGTCTGACCCACCAATACATCGTCTGTGGGATTTAGATACTTTAGGCATCATCCCTGAACAACCAAGTCCTGATGATACGTGGACTTACCAGCAATACCTGGATACAGTTGTCTATGAAAATAAACAATACTGGGTAAGACTCCCATGGAAGTTGGATCATCCACAACTTCCAGTAAATTATTTTATGGCAGCCTCACAATTACAGTCTCAATTAACACGACTACAGAAGCAGCCAGACAAACTGAACATGTATCATCAACTCATCCAACAACAACTTAACAGTAATTTATGAGGTTGTTGATAACGATGACCGAAAAATAGGTCATTATTTACCTCATCACGCTGTGGTGAAAGACTCATTGACAACACCTATTCGTATTGTCTTTAACTGTAGTGCTAAAGTAAAGCCAAGCAGTGTGTCTTTAAATGTCTCCAAACGGGACCTAGCCTAACACAAAGGCTACATGATGTGCTGTTACGCTTTCGCACTGGTATTTTCGCCTATACAGCTGATATCAGCAAAGCTTTTCTCCGAGTAGGTTTACAGGAGGAGGATCGTAACTACACAAAATTCCTCTGGATTAAGGATCCACTGGATCCTAACAGTGAAGTTATCACATATCGTTTTGCCTCAGTATTATTTGGAGCTACGTCCTCACCGTTTCTTTTGCAAGCAACATTAGACACACATTTGAGGAAATCAAACAGCCCCTATAAGGCAGACATTAGCGACAACTTGTATGTCGACAATTTCCAGGGGACAACTAATGATCAAACTGATCTGGTAGAAATCTACCATGAGGCTAACCGTGAACTATTAGGAGCCAATATGCCACTACAGTCATGGGCCTCAAATAATGAATTACTCAACCAGGTAATCGAGAAAGAATTTCCAGGTTATCAGGTACCCAATCAATTAAAGGTTCTAGGCGTGGAATGGAACACCAGTACTGACGAGATGAATGTCAAGTCAGTACAAACTGATAACTCAACCCTTACCATGAGAACACTGCTCTCGTTTGTCAGTCAACCATTTGACCCTTTAGGCCTACTTAGTCCTATATTAATAAGGGGCAAACTCCTAATGCCAGGAGTGCTGGCAGAAACATATGGGATGGGATGATCCGTTACCAAGTGAGTTACAAGCTAAATGGCAGATACTCTCAACGGATTTTAATCAGTTAGGCGTTTTGAAATTTCCTCGTAATGCTTCAGGACCAAACTTACCACCAATTTGCACGTTTTTCTGCGATGCCTCTGCAAAGCCTACGGCGCAGTAGCCTACTTAGTTAATAATGCACAATCAATTTTGCTCACATCTAAAGCAAGAGTTGCTCCCATTAAGAAGAGATCTTTACCTCAAATGGAGTTGACTGCATTGCTGGTGGGAGTAAGATTGGCTCATTGCCTGACAAAGACACTCAATAATATCCACTTTGGTGAGATTGTAGTGTGGTCAGACAACGAGGCAGTCTTACAATGGGTAAGAAACAACAACAACAAAACTCCCTACGTCAGTAATCGCGTCAGGGAGATTCATGAGTTATCTGCTGGATATAAATTTAGACATGTTCCTACTAAGGACAATCCTGCAGACTATTATCTCGAGGGTTAACACTAAAACAACTTATCAAGTCTTCGCTGTGGTTCAATGGACATTCATGGCTTGTTGGTGGTCAGTGGCCCAAACAAAAGCCACAAGTCATAGTGACCAATATCACCACTCCCATGAAAGAACCAGAACCTCAACGATTCTTAGCCATTGATCCTCACAATTATTCTAACTTAAGCAAGTTATTAAGAGTAACTGCACATGTGTTTGATTTTCTTGCTAAGATAGGAATTCGACATAAGTTTCCCAATCCTATCCTCTACTGGATCAAACGTGCACAACAAGAGACATATGGAAGCGAATATGAAAATCTTCCAGATAAATTAACTAAGTCTCTAGGTATCTGGTATGATGCCAACACTCATAATATACTAAGATGTGGAGGACGTTTGCTTCATGCAAAAATTGATTTGGACACAAAGAATCCAATTTTTCTACCTCGTCACCACATCATCACTAAACTTCTTGTTTTACATCACCATCAATATGGTACCTTACATGGTGGAGTGTTAGATACTCTCACCGACCTTAGACAAAAGTACTGGCTTCCTCAAGGTCGTCAGACAATTAAGTCAATTATTAATCTTGTGAAATCTGTAAAAGATACGATGCCAGAGTATGTCCTTACCCAGGACCTCCACCACTCCCTGAGGAAAGAGTGGTTCATCTTCGTCCTTTCGAAACCACTGGTGTTGACTACACAGGAGCCTTACTTCTCACTGGCAACCCAGATAATATACCAGTGAAAGCATACATTTGTCTCTTTACGTGTGCTACAACCAGAGGCGTACATTTAGAAGTCACTTCAGACATGAGTGCTGAAGCCTTCATCCAGGCCTTCCGCAGATTTGCAGCTCGCAGATCTTGTCCCAAATTAATGATATAGGACAATGGTTCCAATTTTGTGGCAGGAGAAGTCTGGAACCACCCAGAAGTACAGTCGGTTCTACAGAGACGACAATGTCACTGGAAATTCATAGCACCGAGAGCCCCTTGGCAAGGTGGGTTCTATGAGCGAATGGTAGGCACAGTCAAGAAGTGTCTAAGGAAAACTTTACACAGACAAAAGGTCAGTTACTCCGAACTCCAAACTATTGTTGTGGAAATCGAGGCGCGAGTCAATAACCGCCCAATAACCTACCTGTCTGATGATTTCACCCAGAGAGAACCTCTGAGTCCCTCACACTTGATCCATGGAGGTCTACTGAGCCCTCTCATCCCTTTAGCCGAAGAGGACCCCGTAGACCCATCACATGTGACCAGAGGAGACTTGGTGGAAAGCTACCAGCATCTCTCCAGAGTTATTAACAGGTGGAATGAGGTGTGGACTCGAGAGTACCTCACAGCTCTACGAGAGTACCACTACGGAGCTTCGAGTCCTTACAATAAAGTGCAATTAAAACCAGGGGACCTAGTACTAGTGGACAGCGATGGACCAAGGTCAGAGTGGCCCATAGGCAAAATTGTTGCCATTCATCCAGATCATCAAGGTGTCCTGAGAGTGGTGAAAGTTTTATGCTGAGGCAACACTACTCTAAAAACTTTAGAGAAGCTGGTTCCTCTTGAATTGGCTGAGCGAGAACATCAGCCAGGCACAGTTTCCCCAGTAATTTCTGAGGATAGTAATTCTGATCCTCAGAGCAACCGCCCCACTAGAGCTGCTGCTCAACAATGTAGGCGGAATCTGCAAGCCTATTACAACTCTGAACAAGAGTAATTCCTTTTACACCCAATTTAGATAACTATGATGATACTGCGGGGTGATGTCAAGTAACAAACCATTACAAGTCACTATGACTCAGGACATTCCCATCACAGTAGATTCTGTTGTTTAAATTGTGTGATTTAAATCTTAATTATTGTGTAGGCTATAAATAACATTATTTATCTAGAGTACTTGAGAGTTTACAGATTAGAGATTTGTAAGATACACATTACATGTCATAACGACACCAATCTCAGAGTTATTGTAAACTTTCTTTATTATTAGCTTGAGGTAATTCATAATAACATGTTTCATTTGACATGAAATTAGCAAGACCTAAGTTTCTTGCAAGTCCTTAACAAATATGGGACATTCGTTATGTGTGTACTAACATACTAACATATTAACATACTAATATACTAATATTAATACCAACTTCAGGATAGGTGTCAGTACTTCACATTACACTACGACCCTAGAATCCTCCCCCCGGAGTTATGTTGGAAATTTCCAACACTAAATACAACACTGTTGTATTCTCATTAATTACTACTAATTCTACTAATCATTGTAGTGAGTAAAATTAACCCAACGTAGAATTCACGTGTACTAATGATTACATCTGTACAGTAAGGCTAGAATTCTTACGTCACCCGACGCCAGTATTGCGTCAGATTCCATTGTAATAAACACATTTATATCCAATGTGTCTGAGAATTGAAGTTGATTCTCTATAACCAACGGTGTTCTGTGTGATAATTAATTACAGATAAACTGATCTCCAACTAAAGCCAAATAGAGCGTTTATAGTTATAGCTGTTATCTAGTAATAAAATTAACGTCACGCGTGAATGCCCTGGAGAGATTATAATTCTTCTCCATTGTTCGTTTACTATCATAAAACGGACAAATAATAATATTTAACTCCTCCAAATAATAAACCCGTCCAAATCCGAGCATTTCAAGCACAACCGCGAGAAATGACAATATCCATAATAAATAATTTGTTCAACAAATGTGGGACGCGGAAGGAGACGCCATTCCACGTGTTGACACGCTCACGAGTAGGCGTGTTCACGGGGTGCTCACGAGGAGACGCCATTACCCAGCCACCAGGGTAAACGCTATCAAATCTCCAGAAGAAAGTCGCCACTGTGAGGTGTGAAGAACCTTGCAGACAATACCTTCACTTGGTGTCAGTGTCATTTACGGAACCTGTTAAATTTGGTTCTATGTAACTCCATGTGACCGGCCAGTGGAGTGCGTCATTATCTAGGATAGACAAGTCTAGAGCCTAGGACGCGACCTTCGGCAAGCTTTTACTTACACAGTGCCCATATTAGCTAAGTACCTTATCCTTGTTTGATGCATCAGATCGGGGGTGGGTTTATAGCTGGGTAGCTTGTCGTGACGACGTATAACAACTAAAAATCACAGGTCATTATCTTTCTCCTTTTATTAATATCCATTTATTGAACATAGAAATCCAGTAGTTCAATCTGTTGCTACTGGAAACAATTGTTTTTGCAGCGTGTGTGAAGAATTCTCCGAGCTGTCATTTCCCATGTTAATCAACTCCCAGTGTTCCATGACGAGTCCAGGAGAATCAGAGGAAGCGTCGTGACTAACTTCTAAGGAAGCGTCGTGACTAACTTCTAAGGAATCGTCATTAAGCTAAGATTCCTTTTGTATTCCTCGAATTATTATCTGTACTCTTTTACATGCAGAACTCTGTTCATTGGATTAACATGTGTTTATTATAATTATTATTATACATATTCATAATCTATGTTCCCCTTAATGATAATGATAATGATTTCATAAGTATTCCTAGGATTAGATTATTATACATTGGATTAGTGAACGAACCACACTAGTTCCTGGACGTACTGAGTTCCAGTAATAGCCCCCCAATGTAGGTGTTTGAGGCTTTGATTCATTTAATTATACAGCCCATTAATTATTTCAATGATCATACTCTCTAGTATTTTATCCATAGTTACTGGTTCATCTAAAATGTTCTAATGATCACATTTTCTAAGTTTCCCTCTTTACTATAAAAGTGGGTGGTCCTTCGTAATTGAATTTACTATATTAATATTTAAATAATTAGAGTCAAGCCCCAAATGTCCCACACACCATGCCGACCAGACGAAGAAGGCACCGAGGATACCATCGACTCAGAAACTGGCACCACGGGCCTACCACGAAGCCAGACCCCTAGCCTGATCTTTCTGAGAGGGCCAAGAGCAACTTCCCCCCCCCCCCCCCCTCCGATAATCTACAAATCAGAAATAAACTGACAACTAATTAAAGCTGCTGATAAAAATCTGAGATACACAGTTCTCGGGGAACAAAAGAGAACAAAATGGCAAAGACTAAAGAGCCAGGGCCCAAGCCAAGTCAAACGAGAAGGCCAGCACATCCTGCTGACATGCGAGACGAGAGGTGAAAAACAAATCGACTACTTCTCAGAGGATCTGCGCAACAGCTTCAGCAAGCCAGATAATGCAGAAGCAGCTGAGACAAAGACCCCAGACAAGGGCCCCCAACCCTGCACCCCTGCTCTTCTAAAAGTCAATCCGAAGACAGCTGCAGAAGACCAAAGAAACACAAGACAGAGGCAAAAAGACAGCAAATCTGAAAGTCATCAGGTACCAAAGCAGCCGAAAGAGAGGGAACCCGAGCATGCAGCTGCACCAGATCAACATGAGAAAGCTCAGGGGCAAAGAGGCACTCGCTAAGAAACCCCAGGGAGCCCCTAAGAACACCTGCAACACACAGGAACCTGCCGCCACTCAAGTGTGCAGGTACACGCCCCAAGAGAAAAAGACAGTCAAAAGAAAAACTCCAGCCAGGAAGACACTGGAACCTCGGAACACATCCAAACAGGGAAAAACCGAACTCCAAGAAAGCTGGAACCGACATCGAGGCGTAAACTGGGTCCGGCAGAAGGTGAGCACCAAGCGCCTCACGAACCTCCGTAAGGGAAAGCCGAGAGGAAGAAAACCTCTGGAAAGGTTAATCCAAGGAACCCAAAGGAACCTGGAAATGAACCAGAAGTGAGGGAAGAGGGGGTTGGGAGCCCTACACAACTCAAACTCAGAAAGGGAAGGAGGGCTCAAAAACCCCCTCCTTGACAGAAGAAGCCCCTGTGCAGAGGGCACAAGGGCCCAAGCAGGGTCAAACGGAACCCAAGATAGCCTTTCTAGACTCCTCCCAAGCCCTGGAAACCATTGTCAAAGGCCCCAGGGCAGTACCATCCACGCCCATCACCCCAGAAGGAAAGGCGAAGTCCAGGGGAAAGGCCTCATAGAAGGGAGTTAGCTTGAGAGATTCAGAAGCCTTCGTGGGAAGAAGAGGCTCAACCATCTCTGAACCCATAACAAAAGGGGCAGCCCCCGAAGCCACCTGAGCCTCATCCCGAGCTAAACCCCACCTGACACCAAAACCCACAGACATCCAGGAGCTGGCAGCAGTGGGGAGAAGGTGGAGGGGGGGGGGGTAGGGTGGAGGAGGAAAAAGAGCAAACACACCCACCAGGGGAAGAAGAGGGGACGCGGACTGTAGCAAGGCCGAAGCTACCAACGCCCCCCAAAGCCAAGTCCTGAATACCCAAGCGGGGCACCTCCGAGGCTTCCAAACAGGTACACTGCCTGTCACATTGCATCAGAGACTATGCAACACAACTGCTGCCCAATCTGGCAGAACATCAGATGGGGACGAGTGAGAATGGAGCACAAGGAAGGGGGGGGGAAGACACATCCCACAGGACTCTGGGTCGGAGATGTCACCGGACCCAACAGACAGCAAGGCCATAGCAATTTCGGATGGCCCTCACCGGCCAATCAAAATATTAAGCCTCCCGATGGCACAATTAAGTATGTACTGTGAAAGTACTTACCGATTGGACATTACATTTCCGATTGGACTCTTCATTGACCTGAGAAAGGCCTTTGATACTGTTAATCACAATTACCTCTTATGTAAACTCCATCATTATGGAATCCGAGGCCATGCACTGGACTATATCCGATCCTATCTTAGTGATAGACACCAATGTGTAGCCATCAATAATATAACCTCTCCCATTCTACCAATAACCGTTGGAGTGCCACAGGGCAGCATCTTGGGACCTCTCCTATTTCTTATATACATCAATGATCTGCCTAATGTCTCTAACATTCTGAAACCTATTTTGTTTGCTGATGATACTACCCTCATCTACTCTAACCCCAACCCACATACACTAAATAATGCTGTTAATAATGAACTAAAAAAAGTCCACTTATGGATGTCAACTAACAAACTAACACTTAACATAGAATAGACCTACTACATCTTATTTGCAAGCAAATCTACAAATGCAATTCAGCTTCAGATAGACATTGTAAACATTAGCAATAAAAAGATGGAAAGTTTCTCGGCCTATTCCTAGACAAGAGACTCAACTTCAGTACCCACATACAACACATAACTAAGAAAGTCTCTAAAACAGTTGGTATACTCTCCAAAATCAGATATTATGTACCTAACTCTGCTCTCATCTATCTATATTATGCACTAATCTATCCCTATCTTAATTATGGTATCTGTGCATGGGGTTCAACCACTGCAAATCACCTCAAGTCCATCATCACCCAGTAAAAATCTGCTATCAGAATAATAACAAATTATATTTATTGAATAATAACAAATTTACAGTCTCCGTGGTGTAGTGGTAAGACACTCGCCTGGCGTTCCACGAGCGCTATGTCATGGGTTCGTATCCTGGCCGGGGAGGATTTACTGGGCGCAATTCCTTAACTGTAGCCTCTGTTTAACGCAACAGTAAAATGTGTACTTGGATGAAAAAACGATTCTTCGCGGCAGGGGATCGTATTCCAGGGACCTGCCCGAAACGCTACGCGTACTAGTGGCTGTACAAGAATGTAACAACTCTTGTATATATCTCAAAAAAAAAAAAAAAATCTGCTTTCAGACAACACTCAGCCCCCTTGTTTAACTCCTTAAACATGCTAAACATAATCTCACTCCACAAATTCTCTTGTGTCAACTACATTTACAAAACCCTGTTCGTAAATGCAAATCCGGCTCTGAAACTCTCCCTGGACAGATGTAATAGGACCCATTATCACCACACCAGAAATAAATATCTCTTTGATATTCCCAGAGTCAAACTTAATCTGTGTAAACACACTATGCAAATAAAGAGACCCAGTCTATGGAACTCACTCCCTATTGAATTGAAAAGCTGTCCAACTTTTGCGTCATTCAAAAACAATACTAAAAAGTACCTAATTTCACCTTCATAGTTTTTTTACATTTTGCTTTAAAATTGCACTGTATCTATTGCTACCCAATCTCCCAATCTTTATGTACCCAATCAGAACATCTTTACCATTGTGATCATTGCTGTCTTCTTATATGTGCTGTCAATCTGCTGTATGGTGTCTATTAATCTTCTTTAAATTACCAATCAAGCTGTCAATGTAATCAATCAGAGCTTTAATATACCAATGTGCTTTAATATACTTACTAATCTCTCTCATCTCATTTTTTTTCTTGTAATGTATTTGTTATCATTTTATTAATTCTGCTAGAATTTACGTACTTAAAATTATCTGTTAGATTAAGGACCTGCCCAAAACGCTGTGCGTACTGCAGCTTTACAGGTAATTGTACAGGTAACTTTACAGCTTTACAGGTAAAACAGGTAAAATTAATTTTACAGTACTGCAGCAGGTAATTGTGGCTTTACAAGATTGTAAATACTATGCTATGTATTCTCACAAACCCAATGTACCTTCTTGTATATAAATAAATAAATAAATAAATAAATAAATAAATAAATAAATAAATAAATAAAAAGAAGAGTCGACAGCAACAAAGCCAGGACTAAGGTTCATGTTGGATAGGTTGTGTATCAGAGCCGAGTCAACAAGAAGGCGTCTAAGTAGAGGCAGGAAAGATTATATTAGAGGAAGACCAATCAATTGGATGATTAAGAGTCCCTACCATGACAGAAAACCAGCGTTGAATTTAATGAAACGCCATTTTCTGGGTGAGCCCCGGAGGCTCCCTGGAGCTTATCGGGCTAATGTATGTTATGTTAGACCGGGACATTAGCTAAGGAGTTCAGACCTACCAGGGACCAGCGCCAGAACCTGGCCCCTTCAGAGAGGTTTCAGGGAGCAATGGCCCTGGAAAACCCCATATGGTTGGGGGTTTTCCTTATCTGCCATCGACCGGGGTTAGGCATCCAGAAAGGTAGGCGTAACAAAACAAACCCCACATGGTAAGAAACTACAACAAAAACCGAACAGAGAGGTAGAAAACTCCCTACAATCCCAAGGAAACTAGCAAACAAGCAAACATCACACTTTACTGCCGCGCCGATCGTTCGCGCAGCCCTCCCCGCCCCGGGAGGGGGAGCCCCGGACCTACCGCGCAGGCTGCCAAGCTCCAGTTCGGAAGCTAAGCCTCAACCAACGTGAAAAAACCGCCGACCGGTGGGAGGGAGGGTTTCCAGGGAGCCTCCGGGGCTCACCCAGAAAATGGCGTTTCATTACATTCAACGCTGGTTTTCTGTGGGGAGCCCCTACGGCTCCCTGGAGCTACATACCCAAAGAGAAGGAAAAGAAAGGGCTAACCCGGGAGGCGGCCGCCACAAACTCTGCAACGCAAAGCCAAGACAACCGATCGCAACTTGCGACCCAAAGCAACAAGAACGCCCAAGAACGGACGCACATATGGATGGGCGGGCAAAAACCTGTGCGACCCACAAATCCCTGCGCCCGAAATGAGCCCGAGACGTCACCAACACAGCAGCAAAAGCTGCAAATGACGGAACAGCACGGGCGCAAAGACAGACCGCAGGCTGGAAGAAGGAAAACACTGTGGACGACCTGGGAGACCCGAGCCCTGAAAACAGGGAACGAAGGAACCGGATCAACCACAGCGCATCCCCAGACACGGTACGCCGGCAACAGCAAAAAGCACAACCGAACACAGGACGCACCCCCCGGCCAAACCAATCAAGTACCAATACCCCAAGAACCCCTCCGGAAAGCAGCCGTCACGACCGGCGCCAGGACAGAAGGCTGCACACCTATAAAGCTACCACCAGTACCAAAGAGCAGGAAACTGAACCGAAGGGGCTACCACAAACTGAGGGGAAGATAAGAAGGCACCCTGAACAAGGACCAGGATGGCTCAGGCGACGCATGAACAGGCCGGAGGGGAAACAAAACACGAGAAAACGTAAGAAACGTCATACTGCACTGTCTCCAAGACGAAGCTCGCAGGTGGGACACCGTCAACAAAGCCACCTGAACACCACAGAGATGGTGATACCCGCGTCAAACTACCAGATGCGAAGAGCCAAGGAGAAGGCCGAACCAGTCACCCAAAGGACCGATTCGGCCAGCTGAAAGAGGCGAAGCCTCAGGAAAAACGCCCCAGGTACGGACACCTATCAAGCAGCGTCTGAAAAGAAGGCCGGGCCGGCCACCGTGGAACCATAAGGACTGTTCTCGTGGGAATGGGCTGCAACCGAGCCAGAATCCGAAGCAACAGCTGGACCGGGAGAAGAGGAACAGGTACCCCCCCCCCCCCTCGACCAGTCCTGCCGAAAGCATCCACCGTGAAGTCCTTGCAGGTGGGAAGGGCGCCACAAAATGGGCGACGCCTAGACCACGCTGACCCGAAGACGTCCATGGCCAGGAGTCCATATGCCCGACAGAGCCAACAAAACGAATCGGCGACGACTGGCCAACCCACAAAGAGGAATGAACTGAGACAGCTGTCCGCCAGGACGCAGGACACACCCCGGACACGAACCACATGGTTAGCCAAACCGCGGTGGTTCCGGCAAGAACCACCAGAGAACAGTCCAGAGCTGAAGGTTGAGTACCTAGTGACTCAAACCCTCCGAAGCGCAAACCAGACAGCCAAGAACACCCAAACCGTGCTGTGAGCCCGACGGACAGACAGACTCCATCAACCTCGGCCGACCTGGTGAGCACTGGTCACAAAGCCCCAGCCGAGAGAAGACCCGTCCGTGAACACATCGAGCGAAGGCTCGGGGAGGTGCCAAGGCACGGAACCCCAAAAACCCCAAAGAGGAAGCTGGTGACGCAGCACCAACACAAGATCCCCGGAGGAACCCAATGAATGCAAGAGGCGGAAGGGGAGTCTCCGCAGGAATCAACAGCCACCGTAGCCAAACCCGACTCCGCAGGCAGACAAGCACGCCGAAGTGCAGACTCCCGCACAACCGCCCAAGCAACCGCTGAGCAACCCAGGACCCCCTCCTGAACAGCCAAAGGCGGGACCACAGCCGCAGTAACACTTCGGGAGGGAAGACAACGAGGGGCCCAAGAGCCTTAAACAAGGCCCAGGTCCAAACCCGGGACGGAAACAGATGGAAAAACCTCCAGATCACCAGGAAACCAAACCCGGCTATCTGGAAAGAACCATCCCCTGGCGAGCAGACAAGCAGACTGACTGGGAGCCCACACCAGCCAGTCGTCGAGGTAGGCCAGACACCGAATCTCAGACTCAGACAGGGCACTAAGATCCGGTAAAGATGCAAAGAGTATACGAAGTGCCCATTACAAAATAGGGAAGGCAATAGAAACAGCAAACCTGAAGCCCCACCACCAACCGTGCTAGCCCCAGAAAAACTGGAGAGGAACGTGCCAAGAAGTGACCTGGAGGTCCAGGGCCACCATCCATGCACCCGGCCCCAACAGAACCCGAACAGGAGACAACAGTCCTCCAAGGAGGGCAGAGGATCCAGGGTGCAGACTGAAGAAGTCCAGAAGAACTGCAGACGGGAAAAGCACATGACTGCAAAGAGCAGACGGGAAGCCCAGTAGGATGGGGCGGAACGACCACGCCCCACGCACCCACAAAGAGGAAATGACGAAGCGCAGGGGAAGAAGCCCACCCCGCCAGCTCTGAACCCCCCAAGGGGAAGAAGCCGTCCTCCAACGCCAGCAGAGGCCGGAAGACAACCCAAAGCGCCCACCAACAGCGGGACCAAGCGAGAGGCAACAGAGCAAGCTGCTCCCCCAGCGCCCAGTCAACAGAGAAGGGAACAGAACCCCTTCCGAAAGAAAAAGTACACTACCCAAGTCATGAGGAGAGACTACGGGAATTAAACCACACTTCGCTGGAAGATGAAGTGAGGGGAGACCTGATCACCACATTCAAGATACCCAAGGGAATCGACAGGGTTGATAAGGACAGGCTATGTAACACAAGGGGCACACGCACTAGGGGACACAGATGGAAACTGAGTACCCAAAAGAGCCACAGATAGTTTTTTTTTTTTTTTTTTTTTTTTTTTAGTGTCAGAATGGTAACGGGAAAGCACCAGGAAGTAATGTGGTGACTCCATACACAAGTAACGAGGCTGACCCCCATACAATGTCACATGTAGACATGATAGAGCCCAGGAGGCACAGGAACCTATACACCTGGTAATAGACGGTTGAGAGGCGGGACCAAAGAGCCAGAGCTCAACCCCCGCAAGCACAACTAGGTGAGGACATATATTGTAAAAGTACAAGTCGCCGACTAGTGGGCAGAGAGCACTACGCCGGCCAGGCAAAGAAGGCACAAAACCATCAAAAGGCCCACCTCGACAGCAAAACCGCAAAGTCCCAGCACAACCACAACATGTGCCAAGACCCAAAAAGATCAGTCTGCAAGCCAGGAAGACCCCGGAACCCCAAAAGGTAGAACCGGGCACACGAGGAAACAAAGAACCCACAAAAGGGGGCCCAAGAGGAAGAAACCTCCAGAACGAAACCAAGGAACTCAAAGGAACCCAGAATCGAACCATGGAGAGCCCAAACCACCACATTTGCCGGCGGAGAACACCACTGAAAGGCAAAGCACAGCCCCCAGCAGAACCCCCTGGGAAAACGGTCCCAACAGACCGAAAACGGAGGGACAAGGTGTGGGAGCAAGCATACCAGCCAGAGGCACAGAGCCTAAACCCATAGGCTTAGACCCAAAATCAACACCCAAACGTTCCCAGAGGAACAGGCAACGGCAAGAAAACACCAGAAAAACAAAGAAACGACAACAGAACAAAAACCCTGAAAAAAATTGAAAACTCACCCGAGACGCTCGCTCGCACACTCAGACGCATGTAAACAAACCACAACGCCGCCCTGGTGGCCACGCCGGGAAACCGGCAGACGAAAATGGCCGCCAGCAGGGGCTGTGACTGACGCTAAATACACAAAAACACGCCAGCAAATGTGGGAAGCTAGCAGACTGGATGGGCGAAAAATGTCGCCCAACAGCAGAAAAACCCCGACAGGGGCAAAACCGCCCCAGAACTGCTAGCAGGCATCCCCCACAGCCCCGGGAACCAACAACAGAGGCCCCGGGGCAGAGCCGTCCTCCAAGCCCTCCGCCCTTAAAGAAAAGCAAGAGTCCATGGGAAAGGCAACAAGAAAGGGCCGCTGGTAAGACCCAGAAGCCTTGGCAGGAGGCACAGGCTCAAAACCTCCGTCCCCAACCCGAACGGGGCAGCTCCCAAAAACCGCCCGAGTCTCTGCCGCAACTAAACCCCGCCCCGACCCCGAAACCCGCAGACGGTCAGGAGCCGGGAACATGGAGGGAAAGGGGCGAGCAGCACCTAACCAAACGGGGCGGCCACGGGGCATTCGAGTGGGAAACCAACCTAGCATGTTGCAGCAACCTAACCTAGCTTGCAACACGGATGCCGCCTGTACTCTGAACAGTAATAACATCAGGAGAGTACTGGAGAACAAGCAGAGAATCTCTCGCAAGACTCCGGGTCAAGGTGTCAGTGACCCAACAGGCAGCATGACGGAGGTAAAAATGGCGACTGTCACCCGGAGACAAGGGAACAGCAACCAACGATCCCGTACAAGACGGGTTGGAACCCGGAAGACACATTCAATGGTCCCCCGAGCCCAGGCAGGGGTTTCCAGGGCCCGTAGGGTAACAACTACGGGAAGCCCGGGCAAGGTGTTGCTAACCGGTTAAGAAACCCAAACATAACAAGAGGGTAGATTATAGCACTGAAAACCCCTGAGACGTGTACAATCACGGGGGCCTAGCAGAGGGCCGCCAAACACTACCAGTGGAACTATAACCACCTTACGAAGACCCCCACCAGGCATGAAAAATTAAAAACAAAAGAAAAACCCCGAAAAAGTACACCGTCTCCAGAGGCAACAGAAACCGGCCGCCGCTTAGGTGGTAGGCTGCGCAACACCTTGACGCCCTAACCAGCACAATACCAATCCCTACCCAGGGCCAAACAAGAGCCCCAAGCCCCAGCTGGCCCCAAGGGCGAGGCAAATGCCGAGCAGCAAGAACCTCTACGGGAATGGTTCCCGAACGCCCCAGGGAAGATAACCCTGTTACGCAAGGGCAGTACTCACAGGGCGCTTAGGGAAGTCAGCCACTAAGCACATGCAGCCCCGGCACTGATGAAGTACTCCTGGCCACCGCACAACACAACACACGGCAGTGAACGCCACACAAGGCAAACACCGCCTAGGAAACTGAGGCCAGAGAAGCGTCAATCCCGGTTAACATTAGCTAACGAACTAGAGCTTGGCAGCCGGCGCGGTAGGTCCGGGGCTCCCCCCTCCCCCTCCCGGGGCGGGGAGGGCTGCGCGGACGATCGGCGCGGCAGTAAAGTGTGATGTTTGCTTGTTTGGTAGTTTCCTTGTGATTGTAGGGAGTTTTCTACCTCTCTGTTCGGTTTTTGTTGTAGTTTCTTACCATGTGGGGTTTGTTTTGTTACGCCTACCTTTCTGGGTGCCTAACCCCGGTCGATGGCAGATAAGGAAAACCCCCAACCATATGGGGTTTTCCAGGGCCATTGCTCCCTGAAACCTCTCTGAAGTTGCCAGGTTCTGGCGCTGGTCCCTGGTAGGTCTGAACTCCTTAGCTAATGTCCCGGTCTAACATAACATACATTAGCCCGATAAGCTCCAGGGAGCCGTAGGGGCTCCCCACAGAAAAGAGCATTGTTTGTGACTGCAGACTTAACACTTATTTTGTGTTCGTTAAGTCTGTCCTTTAGTGTATGGCCATTTTCCCCAAAGTATTGGAGAGGACAAGATGAACAAGAATTAGAGTAGACACCAGTAGCATTGGAAGCAGGAGGAGCAGTATGAACCAGATTATTATGAAGAAGGGTTTTATTGAGATTTTTGAGTTCAGATGTAAGGGAATGGCATAGCACAGTGGTTCTAGTGTTGGAAACATATTTACGATGAAAAATTTATTTTAGCTTGATAATAGACACAGTTAATAAAATGTATGGGGGTAACCGAAGCAAAAGAAATTCTTGTAAATAATTAATTTCAGGATCAAGAAACTGAGGGTCACTGATTTGTAGGGCCCAGAGAATCCAAAGTGTTCTCATCTCTCTCTCTCTTCTTCTATGCTCTACACATCAGTAACCCTCAGTTCCTCGATTCTGAAATTTTGTTTACTTACAAGTCTTTCGCTGCATTGGTTATTCCTTACATTTTATTAACTGTGCCTATTCAGAATTCTTTAAATAATTCTTTATCAGAATTTGTTTAAGCTATTGCACAAAATTTGTGGGTTGTGTGTGCTACATAGCATTCCCGGTTTGGTGCCTTCTTTTAATAATTACTTACTTGTAGGTTGTGTGTGGCCTATTTTCTCCTACTCCACATTCCACGACATGGCATTTATTCAAATTAAATTCCATTTGCCAAGTATAGCTCATACGTTTATTTTGTCCAGGTGTTCCTCAATAGTATGACAATCATCAACATACAAATTATGTGCAATAGCTTTAAAGAATTCTGATAAAAAGTGAGATCTACAGTTGGTTCTGAATAGAAAAGTGTCACCTGAAGACCATATAAATGACTGTGCCAGAGCACATGCTATGGTTTCCAACTTTTGAATCACATTTTAAGTACATTGATGGCAAAATATTAAAGAAATTGTTCATGACCTTTATGAGACCAAAGTTGGAATATGCAGCAGTTTTATGGTGTCCGTATCTCAAGATGCACATCAATAAACTACTGTAGAAAGGGTGCAAAGACACGCAACCAAATGGCTTCTGGAACTGAAAAACGAGCTACGAGGAGAGACTAGAGGTATTAAATATACAAAAGCTAAAAAAAAAAAAAAATAAATAAATAAATTGAGGCAATATGATCATTATGAACAATATATCAACAGGTATCGACAAAACTGACGAATAAAAATTTTTGAAAACTGGAACTTCAAGAACAAAAGGACAGATTCAAACTAAGGAAACAAAGCTTCCAAAAAAGCATTAGAAAGTTTACTTGCGCAAACAGAGAGGTAGATGGTTGGAATACGTTAAGTTATTAGGTGGTGGGGGCCAAAACTGTAAGTAGTTTTAAAGAATAACATGACAGTGCTGAGAAGATGACACCATGAGTGTAGCTCTCATCTTGTAACTACACTTAGTTATCTGCACAAAGAAAAGAGAGAGATACCACCAGCAACTGTAACCCAGCAACAAGAGCATAGTGGCAATCATGCGCATTGAGTATCACAAGGCCCACCAAAGCTCCAAGAAGAGGACTTGTCCAGCAGAGCAAAATTTCTGATATGAATGGGGTCCCCCTGTAATTCCAGTGCCCAGGGCTCCTGGAAACTCCTCTGAGGGCTAGCACATAAATAGCACTTTTGCACTTTTCCTTAAATTTGTTACAATTATTTTACCATCCAGCATATTTCAACTGCAAGTTGTGTTCTATTATTTGAGGATGGGAAAGAAAATTAAAACCAAGTTCTAATACAGGGTACCTTGAGGTGCTTCTGGGGCTTAGCGTCCCCGCGGCCCGGTCGTCGACCAGGCCTCCTGGTTGCTGGACTGATCAACCAGGCTGTTAGACGCGGCTGCTCGCAGCCTGACGTATGAGTCACAGCCTGAGCATAAGCCGGTAGCATAAAATGGCAAAACCTCTCATTTGACTGGAATCCTCGACTAAATGGAACAGTCTGATCCCTGTTTGTGAGAGTTTGGCTATGCTTTACTGAAAATATACTTTAATAATTGGAATACCTAAATAAAGGATATTAAGAAACAAAGGTAAATAATCAATAATGAAAGTTGTATTACCCAATATGTAACACAATACTGTATTATTAACTAGGAGTAGACAGCATTTGAGGAAAAAAAAACAGCGTTGAATGTAATGAAATGCCAGTTTCTGGGTGAGCCCCAGTAGCTTCCTGAAGCTATCCAAACTGATGTAGTGCTTTGTTAGTTGGGGACATCAGTCACAGAGTTCTTATGCTTACCGGAGACCACAAGCCAGAACCTGGCCCCCTCAGAGAAGCGCAGGGTGCAATGGCACAGGAGCACTTCACATTAAAGTATGTCATAATTGCAATCAACCGGGGAAGGACCCAGAAAGGTAGGTAAATCAAACCAGACTATTATCTGGTTGAAAAATACAAGCTACGTCCTCAAAATAGTAAAAGAATTCTTCCAGAACGAAAACAAACGAGCAACACTTCATCCAACTAGTCGCCCCCGCCCCCCCCTGCTCATTAGTGCTACTTACTTCCCCTCTCTGCGGGGGAAAAGAGGAGTCGGCCCAGTTGAGCCGGCAACCCACAAATTCAGTTCTTGAATGATGAAAGCTGCCGACCAAAGTGAGAGAGGGTGTCAGAGAGCCTCTGGGGCTCGCCCAGAAACTGCTGTTTCATTACATTCAATGCTGGTTTTCTGTGGGGAGCCCCATTGGCTCTCTAAAGCTAACTACCCACAGAGAAGGTAAACAGGGCCTTACCAGTAAGGCAGCAGCACTGCAGGTCTCAAAGCGAGAAAGAGACAGACAGCTGCAACAGGCATCCCAAGGCCACACACGGCCACAGAGGAGCTGAGACGTTCATGAGATACTTGGTAGCTAGGCCCCTGTTCAACCTCCAAAACCCCCGTGCCCAAATATCGTCTCAAGACATACCACCAAAGACAGCCGAAAGAGCGACATACAAGTACTTTCAAACATCGTGGGTGCGTAGGTAGACCACAGGTTGGCTAGACTTAATGACACTGTGGACAACCTGAGAAATATGAGCGATGGAACAGGGAACGTGGGAAACCATATTAACCCAGAGCGCATCCATCGACGCAGAACCGGTAGCCCCCAGCTAGCGGTGTCAAGCAGCTACCGGACACAGAAAGTGACGCACCCCTAGCCTAATCAACCAAGCATCCACAACGAACAGATCCCTTCGGAAGCCCACCATCTTATTCTTCACCAGAAAAGAAGGATACAGCTGCAAACGAACAAAATTACCACCAACACCAAAGAAACAAAACCCCCAGCACTGGAGAAGAGCATGAAGCTCCCCAACCCGTCCCCCAGAGGCAAAGGCCAACAAAAACAACACCTTCCAAAAAAATCACAAACCAAAGGGACTACTACAAACTACCAATGACCAAGAAGGCTCAGGCGGCGCATGACCAGGCCGGAGGTGAAAAAATGCAAAATAAAGCTTGCAAAACAGAGCAGAAGTGACATCCACTCCAAACACAAGCTGCAGTGGCTTTGCCAATGCCACACGATAAGAAGCGACAGTATTCGGCATGAGATGCCAATCCAGAAAAAGACACGAGAGAATGGACAAAACAAAACGGTTTGACACCAACGAATCCGACGAAGAGAAATAAAATGGCGGAAAGACCGCCAAGAAACTTCATACAGTTGCCGAAACGAAGATCGCAGGTAGGACACCATCAAAGAAGCCACCTGATCACCATACAAATGATGATACACACATCTCAGAAATACCAGATGCATATTGCGGAGCAGTAAGGCGAACCAGCGAGGTACCTCACTAGCCTGACCTGCTGAAAAAGGAAGAGCCACAGCAGGAATGTGGCCAATGTAAGCAGCACCTGAAACCAAGACTGGACTGGCCACATTGAGCCAGAAGAACTCTTCTCTGAAAGCATTCCAGCTGAGCCAGAACCCAGAGCAACAGTTGAACGAGGGGAAAAGAGGTACAAGAACCCCAACCTCAATCAGTCCTGCTGAAAAGCATCCACCGTGAGGGCCTCGCAGTTGGGAAACGGCGCCACATACAACGGGAGAGGCCGAAACCATGCCAATGTGAGAGGTTCACCCCCGGGTGCCTGTACATCCGGCAAAGTCAAAGGATGGAACTGGCATTGACTATGTGGAAAGAGAAATGAAGCGAGACAGGCCAACTGCCAGGACGTTTGACACTTCCCAAACATGAACAGCATAGAGAGCTATCCCCGAAGAACTCAGCAGAAGAGCTACACAAAGCAACCAGCCCCAAAGAGCCATGGACTGAAGAGACCCTCCCCCAGCCGAGACAATGAACCACGGGGCTGCAGTCCGAATGGAGAAAGATCACTGAGGCCCGAGGGAGCCCAATCCAATGCAGCGCCTGCCACAAACCCCCGCACCAGGCTGTGAACCGACGCAAGGACAGCTACCAACGCCTCTGGTCTAACTAGTGAGCACTAGTCACAAAGCCCCAACCGAGTGACGAGGTGTTCGTGAACACTTCGAGCGAGGGAAGAGGAAAGTGCCATGGTACCAAACACCGAAAAACCTGAAGAGGAAGCCGGTGATGAAGCAACCAGCGCAAGGGCACCGGAGAACGAACCCAACGATCATGAAAGCAGCAACAAAAAGGCTGCCCTGAAGTTACCAGAACAGCCTCCGAAGTCATACCCTGCCCAGTGGATAAACCAGCAAAGTTCAGGCTCCCACACAGCTGCTCGAGGAACTGCTGAGTGATATGGGTCCCCCCCTCAAAAACTTCCTAAAGCGGGACCGCAGCTGGAGCAAGGCCGTGGGATGGAGAGAAAGGGATGCCGTTCGGGAATCCCACACAAGCCCCAGCCAAGTCCGAACCTAGGATGGAACCAATTGGGTCTTCCACCGGATCACCAGGAACCAAGACCCGGAGAGCTGGGAAAGAAGCAGATCCTTGGTTAGCAGACTGGTTGGGAGCCCAAACCAACCAGTTGTTGAGATAGGCCAAAACCTGAAGACCTAGACCAAGACCTAGATGAAGACAGGCCACCAAGACCCGAGTCATACGCGTGAACATGCGAAGTGCCAGACTCAGCCCAAAGGGAAGACAATGAAAGCAGTAAGCTGTTGCCCCATCATGAAACCTAACCAATCCCTGAACACCAGATGGATAAGGACATGCCAATATGTGTCCTGGAGGTCCAGGGAAATTATCCACGCACCCGGCTCAAGAAGCCGGACTTGAGACAACGCAGTCATCCAAAAGGAGGGGCACGGAATCAATCAGTTTAGATGAGACAACTCCAGAATGTACTGGAGATCTGCACAGTCCCATTTCGGAACTGAAAACAGGTGGGGAAACTCACCTTAGAAATGAAGTCATTTTGACCATACCCTGCCTGCAGAGGCAGGTATGGTCAAAAAAGAAGCCTGCACCCCTCAAAGGGAGGAAGAACTGCCCAATGCCACCGAAGGCCGCAAAAAAAAAAAAACTGAAAAGTCCATGGATCGTGGGACCAGGCATGAGCAAAAAGAACCAACCTTTCCCCTATTGCCCTGTCAACAGGGCGACCCACGAAGGGACCAATGCGAACCTCAAGGGCTTGACTTCTGTGCAGCATAACACTGCAACGACTAGAGGAAGGAGGCACCGGCACTGACTCGGAAACTGGCATCACAGGCCTAACCTGACCACACCCAGCCCAAGCCCTGGGTCAACTCATCCGGGAGAGTCGAGAACCACCCTGGAGAACCAACAAGTCAGAAATGGGACAACAACTTGCAGAAGCCGCTGACAAAAACTGAGCAACAGTCCTCCGGAAACACAAAAGGACAAAACAGTGAAACTGCCTGAAGAGCCAGGGGGCCCATGCTGAATTCAATGAAAGAGCCAGCACGGCATGCTGACACGCAAGACTGGAGGTGAAAACCATGGAAACTGCCTCCTGGAGGAGCGGCGCAAACAGCTTCAATAAGGCAGACGACCCAAAGCAGCCTAGACAAAGACCCCTTGCCGAGGGGCCTCCACCATGTGACCCCTCATCTTCTGAAAGCCAACTCAAAGACAGCTCCACAACACCAAAGAATCGCAGCCAAAATGCCCCCGAGTCAGAAGGGCATTGGCCACCAAAGCAGCTGAAAGAGTGGGAACCTGAGCATAAAGCTGCCTCAGACCAATATCACGAGGAAGCATGGGAGCAAAGAGGCACTCATTGAGAAACTCTAGAGAGCCACCCAATAATACCTGCAACACAGTAGAAACCTCCCGCCACTCAAGTGTGCGAGTATGACAAAAACCGTGCCAAGCTCCAAGAGAAAAGAAAGGACAGTCTGCCAGCCAGGAAGATTCCTGAAACTCCTAACGCACCCAAAAAGGGGAAGAGAAACCGAACTCAAACGAAGCCAGATTCATCCATAACCCGGGTCCTGCAGGAGGTAAGCGCCAAGAGCCTCCTGAACCTCCACAGGAGAAATCCAAGAGGAAGAAAACCTTCGGAAAGACAAATACGAGGAATCCAAAGGCACCTGAAACTGCACCTGGGGGAAAAATCCCACCCAACTCAAACTCATGAAGGGAAGAAGGGTACGAAAACCCCCCTCCCCTGCAGATGCAGCCCCTGAAAAAGAGGGCACAAGGGCCCGAAGAGGATCAAATGGAACCCAAGCGCTCCACTTGGACTCTCCCTGAGCCCCAGAAACCACAAGGAAGATAACCCTGAAACACAATAACCCTAAAACACAAGAGCAGTACTTATGAAGCACCTGGGGTAGGTGTCCCTAGGCATGTGCAGATCCAGTACTGTACACTAATACACCTGGCAAACACACAACAAAATGGCCAGACTGGCCTCACAAGCAAAAATCCGTCACAGGAAACTGAGGTCAGAGGCGACGTCCGACCGCCAGCTCATCAGTTCAAGAACTGAATTGATGGGTTGCTGGTTCATCCTGGCCAACTCCCCCTCCCCCCCACAAAGCGGATGGGGGGAGGGTAGTGCTAATGAGTGGGGGACTAGTTGGATGAAGTGTTGCTTGTTTGATTTTCTTTTGGGGAAGTGCTCTTGCTATTTGGAGGCCGTAGCTCGCAATTTTCAACCCGACAGTCAACCCCGGTCGATGGCAAATATTACATACCGTACTTTAAATGTAAAGTGCTAATAGGCCATTACTGCCAGCACCTCTATGAGGAGGCCAGGTTCTGGCTCGTGGTCCTCGGTAGGCATAAGAACTCCTGTGACTGATGGCCCCAAACTAATATAACACTATATAACTTTGGATAGCTTCAGGGAGCCAACAGGGCTCCCCACAGTAAAAAAAAGAGTGAGTGAGTGAGTTTGAGATACACATAGAGATCATCAAGTGCTATGTTGAGGTTCAACGTGCTCCAGGGATTACCAGCACACTGCTTCCTCACTTCTTGTTACAATCTATTCTCTAGAGGTGACAGTACACACACAGCAGCCATGGAGGCTATGTACAAAAGTGGACTGTAATGCCCAAGAAAATCCACATTTTGTACTTTTGATATTATAAAGGGCCCAAGAAAAATCTAAACTATGCTCTTCTAGGCCTATTATGGAACAAATGTGTACTATGGTAGGCCTAGGAGAGATTAAGTAGCTACACTTTTATGTTAATTAAAATACCAATAGGAACATAAGAATGAAGTCAACTGCAGAAGACCTATTGGCCCATATGAGGCAGCTCCTATCTATATCCACCCAATCTCATTCATATATGTCTAACCTACGACTGAAACAATCAAGGGATCCTACCTCTATTACGTAATTTTTCAACAAATCAACAGCCTTGTTACCAAGCCAGTATTTACCCAGGTCTTTCCTAAATCTAAACTTATCCAATTTATACCCATTGTTTTGTGTTGATACTTTTATTACCCCATTATTATGCCCATTCATCTCCTTGTACACCTATATTATGTTACCCCAATTCTTCACCGTTCTAGAGAATGTAATTTAAGCTTTGTCAATCTTTCTTCATATGACAGGGTTTCTAATTAGTGAAATTAACTTTGTCATCCTACGCTGGATGCCTTCTAGTGAATTTATATCCATTCTATAATACGGTGACCAAAACTGAACTGCTTAATCTAAATGGGGCCTAACCAGAGCAAGATATAGCTGAAGAACACCACCAGATGTCTTGTTACTAACGCTTCGATTAATAAATCCCAGTGTCCTATTTGCCATATTACGAACATTCATGCATTGATCCTTTGGTTTTAAATTCTTACTAATCTTAACTCCCAGATCCCTTTCACAATCTCGACACCGTTTAGCTCGTATCTTTTAACTATATCACCACCACCACCTAGCCCTAAAACCTTACATTTATCACCATTAAACTGCATTTGCCAATCTTTTGACCATATTTAGATCGTCTTGAAGTGATATCGAGTTTTTCCCATGTTTATCTCCCAACAAATTTGCAAATACTGTATTGCTGCTCAAACCTGAATCTAAATCATTCATATATGTTATGATTAACAGAGGTCCCAGGACAGAGCCTTGATGCACTCCACTTACAACATTTTCCCACTCTAACTTAACCCCATTTATACCAACTCTCTGTTTCTAGCTTAATACAGCACCTAATTTAATATAGCACCCCAATACCATGAGCCTCTATCTTTTTAATCCGTCTTTCATGTGGCACTGTATCAAAAGCTTTGCTAAAGTCAAGGTACACAATACCACGAACTTCACCGAACAAAACATTGACCACACTGTGTACACGAACCTCCACAACCATAATGTGTACTATCCTCTTGAAGACTGTGTTGGACATCTTATATCAAACACTTTCCCACACCCATCAGGATTATGCTACTGCAGCAATCTCAAGGAACTTTTAAATTTAAAATTTATATAAACTTTAATTGTTAGCTATAAAACATGACAAAAATAAAACACACATACTGTATAATCAAGGGGTAACAAGTACCACACAGTGACTACTGTATTCTAAAATAAAAATGTATACTGTACATATTCAATTTATTAATTTTTCAAATTAAAATGCTTGTAAATTATTAACTAAAATGACGAGGTCCACCATGATGATAACCAACATGACGAGGCCCACCAAGATGATAGCCAACACGATGAGGCCCACCAAGATGATAGCCAACATGATGAGGCCCACCAAGATGATAGCCAACATGATGAGGCCCACCAAGATGATAGCCAACATGATGAGGCCCACCAAGATGATAGCCAACATGATGAGGCCCACCAAGATGATAGCCAACATGATAAGGTCCACCAAGATGATAGCCAACATGATGAGGCCCACCAAGATGATAACCAACATGATGAGACCCCCATCAAGATGATCACCAACATGATGAGGCCCACCAAGTAGATAACCAACATGATGAGACCCCATCAAGATGATGATACATAAAACCTTAACTTCAACTTTTCAGCTGTTCTGCACATTTGTCACATTTATTTAGAGCAGCAAAAATATTTAACAACACATGCTTTATTCAATATACAAACATGCTATACAGTATATATATTCTAATTGGTTATTGGAAGTAGTTTTGTAAATAACAGCAATAATCTGGCAATGCAAATGAGAGAAAGCAATACGGTATTAATGAATACAGTGACAGTACCTCCAGGAACTCTCGGAGTTATCTCCTCAATATGCACACATCCTGATACTGCACGAGTTATCCTCTGCAATATGCACACATCCTTGTATTGCTAGAACAATTCCCTTCAACAAGGGGCGATCAAGGCTGCAACCGGAACACCTAAAACACTTTTATTCCATTCCACCTTCTGATTAGCTTGTACATGGTTACTGGACTGTTGTTCAATATGAATGTGTGTGTGAAAAGTCTTATTTCTTTTTATAACTGATGTATTATATATAAAGCAGGCTTAATTATGACTAATGAGAAAAAGAAGGAATTCAATGAACGCATGTCTGCATGAAAGGACACCACTTGCAACATGTCAGCACATAAGGACACCACTTGCAACATGTCAGCACATAAGGACACCACTTGCAACATGTCAGCACATAAGGACACCACTTGCAACATGTCTGCATGAAAGGACACCACTTGCAACACATCTACATGAAGAGAGACAGCTTGCAACATGTCTTCTCAAAGATATGCTGCTTGCAACATATGTATGCACAAGAGAAATAGTTTGCAACACATGTCTGCATGAAGATATAGAAATTACAACATATTTTCTCAACATCACCCCTGAAAACCTATTTACATATATACAGTTCCAATAAAAAAGCGATAGAATTACATATAAAAAGAACCACAATTAAAAGATTCTTCTGTACATGAATTAAGAACATCTAATTCAATCATGGAAGTAATCTATGATCTACCGGCCGTCCCAAACGTCTGGAGCCATCACTCGCGAGAACGTGCACTGTGTCATTGCTGGCTGGATACCATCTCTACATTTATGTACATTTCATAATCTAGAACATCTTAAGAATACATTCCGTGCATAAAAGCCATAACAAATGAAAGTGGGTATTGTTATTTTAGGGCCTGGTTGCCAACCTAGAGGGCACTGTATAGTCATTGTGTAACCACACGTCAACAGACACATGCAGGCGATTGTTCAGGTGTACTCGCACACAGCAGTCATCACACTTCACACAGGTCGTTCAAACTGCTGCAATTACAGGTTCTTTTACACGACACCATCCTTTATGCTCTTTAACAATGTTTGGTCAGTATATAACGTACTGTACCACCATATAGAGAGTAATACTTTAAATTACCTTTTTTTTTCAATACGCTAAGGTTATATTTACCTGTCCTTGCAAGCACGGCCAAATTGTAACCAATACTGATCCTCAGGCAGAAGTAACATCTTTCACTCCAGATTACACTCTTTCTCACACTTTAATACTAAAAAATCTGAAAACCCAAAATGCTATAATAAAATTGTGACAAATGATTTCTTACTTTTCTCAATACTTGAGAAATATACTAAATACAAATGACTCAATTTCTAACTACACCAAATCTGTCTTTGAGTGACCAACACATGGCAGTAGCACAAAACAACATGTAGCATAATTTTCAAGATTTAAAATAAATGTTCTTTACACTTACTGTACATTTAGAAATGCTAAATTCTTTTACACTGAATCTCACTGTCTGGGTTAGCAATAATATGAGCTTGGCGTCGTGCGGTAAAAGCCCGGGCCAACAGAATGATCATAATATATCATGTCACCAATGCTCAATTCTTTCAATGTTAAGAGAAGGCCATCAACTTTTTCTCATGTGTGATGCAAAGTGTTAACTTCTCAATCACAGCTGCTCAAGATATCCTAAATATCATTTGTATAAGCTTGGCTGATACGACACATTTAAATGCAAAAAATTTTTGTTGTCAACAAGATGACAAGTCAGATGTCGCTAAAGCAACTGAATATATAAATTAAATAACAGGATACATTAAATAAAATTAAGTAAAAAAAAAAAAAAAGAGCATATTTACTGGCTACAGATCATTCTATTTAGTAATGCCTATGCTCATCATCTACCTACATTACTTATAATATTATAATCTATTTGATTCCTATAAAAGGTATCCAGATAGCAAAAGGACAATGCAGAGCTGACCACCACATTTAAGGGTAAATAATTAACATTGTAATGCATAACAATTATATAAAAAACTTAGAAAGTCAGTTCTGCAGGTGTCTTCCCATTATACTCGTGCGCATTTATCAATAATTGGCTGCAACATCCCATGACCATTTTGAAATCAATGATCAAAGTAAATTTTGTACAAAACAGCCACAGTTCCACTACACTGTTGTACAGGGTAACTTTCAACAGCTACGTGTTCAACCAATCTCCAGGATTCAGGCTATCTGTGATGGAAATGTCTTCAAGGTGGTGTCAGTATATTCCTGGAAAGTAAAATCAGATTTAATATTTCTTACCACCCTACTTTAAATGGATGGATGGAGGGATGTACATAAAGAGCCTTTTTAATGTCAAAGTTATCCTAGGATTCATGAACTTCTATATACGTATTTGCTCCTCAATGTGTTCACAACTGGTGATTTATAATACAATGATGGAAAGATATAAGAGGAAGTTAGTAATAACATCAATTCCACCTTCATGAGGTGGGACACATCCCCACTCAACTGTGTCATGCTATCTCAGCATACAATCAATAATGGTAAATATTATTACAAAGAAAAACAAGCAAACAAGCATGACATCATCACGTAGCCACGCCGCCTTCTGCGCAGCTCCCTCCTCCCCGGGAGGGGAAAGGGAAGCCCCAGACCCCTCGCACCGGCGACTCACACCTTCAGTTCGAAAACTGGATGTCAAAACACAGACAAAACTGCCAACTGGAGATGGGAGGGAGGGATGCCGGGGAGCCTCTGGGTCTCACCCAGAAAATGGTGTTTCATTACATTCAACCCTGGGTTTATAGGGGCAGCCCCAGCCAAGAGCCACAACTGGACACAAGAAGATGCATGCCCGGTCAAACAAACCAAGCATCAACAACCCCCAGGGGCCCTCCAGAAAACAGCCGTCCCAACCTTGCTAGAAAAGAAAGAGAGGGCCGCAAATGAACAAACCTATCACTAGAAACCAAAGGAGCAGAAACCTTTGAAAACCAATCCTGAAACGAAGGGGGCCACTACAAAACAAGGTGAAGAGAGACAAGAGCACCTCGTCCAAAGACCAGGACAGCTCAGGCGGTGCATGAGCAGGCCGGAGTGGAAACAAAGCCCGAGACAACTTACGAAACAGCGCAGAAGGCACATCAAAACCAAAAGCAAGCCATAGCGGCTCCACCAGCGCCACACGATACAAGGAGACTGTATGCAGCATAAGAAGACAGTCCTGAAATAGCCATGAGAGAAAGGACAAGACCACCTTAACAGAAAGCGAAGTATACCTACGAAGAAACAAAAAGAAAAGGAAGGACCGCCAGTAAACTACATACTGCCCCGAGACGAGCACGAAGATGGGACAACATGAATGAAGCCACCCAATCACCAAACAGACGGTGATAGACGCAAGTCAAAAAACACCAGACACAAAGACTTGAGGAGAAGATCAAACCAGCCACATAATGGACCGGACCAATCAGCTGAAAGAGGCAGTGCCGCAGGATAACCCCTGGGTTCGGAAACCGAGCAAGCAGCGCTTGAAACCAAGGCTGGGCCGGCCACCAAGGAGCCAAGTGGACTACTCTCCCCTGAGAAGTCTCCAAGCAAGCCAGGACCAGGAGTAACAGCGGAACTAGGGGAACATACAGGGAACCCCACCTCGACCAGTCCTACCGGAAAGAATCAACCCCGACGACCTCGCAGTTGGGGAAGGGTGCTACATATATCAGGAGACGCCTTGATCATGCCGACGCGAAGAGGTCCACCTCCGGGAGCCCGTATGTCCGGCAGAGCCAACTGAATGAGTCTGTGTTGACCGTCCATTCCGAGGAATAGGGAATGAACCGAGACTGACCGTCCACCAAGACATTGGACACCCCCGAACGTGAACGACCAGGAAAGCCAAACCCCAAGAACTCAGCAAACGAATCACCCGAAGCGACCATCCCCAAAGAGCCAAGGACATCATTTAACCCCCTCAGTTCAGGCAATGAACCACCAGGAAGCAGTCCGAATGGAGCCTGATCGTCGATCCGCGAGCAACCCATAAAGCCCACAAATCGTGAGACCAGGCATGAGTGAACAGAGCGAGTCTCACCCCCATCGCCCCGTCAATAGGGCAAACTGCGAAAGGGCCGACGTTCCTGACGAGAACCTGACGTACACACAAAGCGATCACCACGCCGATCAACTAAGACGGGTCCGAAGGTAGCACCAACCCAGAAACTGGCACCAATGGTCTACCACGATGAGAGGAACCCCAAGCCCAGGCATGGAGGAGGAACTTCCCTGGGACCCCCGAAGGACCAACAAGTCCGACAACTAGAAGAGTCTGCGTGCAGAAACTGCCCAACTGCAGACTCGCAAATAGCAAGGGACAAATGGTGACAACCTAAGATCCAGGGCCCAGGCAGATTCCAACGAGGAAGCGAGCACCACTTGCCAACACACAAGACACGAAGCAAAAAACTGTGACACCGCATCCCACAGGACCGGCGCAAACAACTTCAGCAGTGCAGATGATGCACGCTCGCCAAGACCAAGACACCAGACCCAGGAACGGCCCCAAACACCTCTACATCCTCCGCAAGCCAATCCGAAGACAGCTCCAGGAGGGAAAAGAAACACAACACCGAAACCAGCAAGCCACGAGCACGCAAGTCCTCGGCCACTAGTGCAGCCGAAAGGGAGGGAACCTGCACGTGAAGCTGAACCATGCCAACATGCCGCTGAAGGGCAGGGGCGAACAAACACGCATTGAGGAGCTCGAATTCAACCCCCCCTTTTCCCCGGTAAACCTGACCACCGTCCTCCAGAACTTCATAACGAACTCAGTATGAAGACAAAGACCCAAACCTGAATGAAGACGGATCCATTATAGAGGCATAATCTGGGTCGCGCAGGAGAAAAGCCGCAATGGCCGCCTGCACTTCAGTCAGCGAGACGCAGGAAGCCGAAAACCTACAGAAGGACAGAACCGAACCCGGGGAGGAGCCGACGCCAAATCCATCTCGTACCCATGGAGGGGGGGAGGAAAGAAAACCCCCACTCCTTGTAACAGTAAGCCCTGCTCAGAGGGTAGGAAAACCCAGGCGGGTTCCAATGGGTCCCAAGGCCCCAAAGTCAGCCCCTCCCCAACCCTAGAAACCCCCATACCAGGACCCGGGGCCGAGTCATCCTCCAAAGCCCCGGCCTCACAAGAAAAAGCCGGGGCAGCCGAAAAGGCAGGGAGGAAGGGACCCCACTAGTCAGACCCCATCGCCATGGCTGGAGGAGCCAACTCGAATGCCCCCCCCCCCACCCCCCCGGAAGAGGCATCTCCCAAAACCACCAGAGTCTCGGAACCTTCTAAACCCTGCCCAAATCCCGAAGCCCTCGGACGCTTCGGAGCCGGAAGCAGGAACCAGAATGAACCACCGCAGGGAAAGAACAAGGGGGTGCGAACTGAACCAAGTTTGAAGCGACCAACACCCCCAAGTCCGGGTCCCTATAAGCAAAACGGGGCAGCCTCGAGGCTTCCGGGGTAGCAATCAGCCGAGTGCGTTGCAGTAACCTAAATCTAGCAAGCAACACCTGAGCCGCCTGCACCCGTATAAAGTTATCAGTGGACAGAGTAAATGGAGTCACAAACAAGCAACAATTCTCGTAGGACTCTGGGTCGAAGGTGTTACCGACCCAACAGGCAGCAGGACGGAGGCAAAAACAGTGAGAGTCACCCTGAGACAAGGTGACAAGGCAACCCTCAAACTTGCAGAAGGTGAGAGGGGAACCAGGGGTCGCATCCATCGGACCCCCTGGCACCCCTGTGGGGTTTCCTGGGCCCTGAGACTAGTCTCGCTAAGGGTAAGCCCAGGCAGGGTACTGTGAACTGGCACCCAAGTCTATCAATCAAAACTGCTAAAAGCTCAACCCCCGGGACGTATCCACTCATGGGAGCCTAGCAGGGGGTACCACCCAGAAACACAGATATATAAAACCTAGGTCAGGGACAGGTGGCTACAAACCAAAAGGCAGACCCCCCCCCCCCTCCCACCAGGCAGGAAAACAAAAATAAAAGAAAAACCCCGCAAGAGGACAACGTACTCAGGCGGTACAGAGCCGGCCGCTATAAGAGGTGATAACTAGCTGTGCAGTACCAGTACGAACTACCCCTTACCCTAAGGGAAACAAGGGAGGAAGAAAACCACCAGCACTCACAGGGTGGTTAATTACTGAGCAGCAAAAGACCAACAGAGGTAGACCCAAGGTGATTTGTGGAAGATAACCCTAAGCCCCAAGGGCAGTACTTGCAGGGCACTTAGGGAAGGAAACCCTAAGCGCATGCAGCCCGAGTACCAGTGAAGATTACTCCCACCACATGCACCACCCTAAAGACAGCACTAAACACAAGGTCCAGTACCGAGACAAGAAACAGGAGCTAGATTCACACGACCAAGCCTCAATCACATCAGCCGAGAACTGGCGGTGTGCGTCGCCGGTGCAAGAGGTCTGGGGGCTACCCCTTCCCCCTCCCGGGAAGGGGGGGGGAGCTGCTCAGACAGGGGTGCAGCAACATGGTGGTATCATGCTTGTTTGCTTTTTTTTCTTTGGGGAGTTCTGTCCACTCATTTGACTTTTAGTAGTAGTTTCAACCAGAATAGGGGTTTGTTTTGGGATGCTTACCTTTCTGGGTGCCTGACCCAGCTGATGGCATACATAGAATGCTCCAAATCACATGTGCATTTCTATAGGCCATTGCTCCTCGTGCCTCTCTGAGGGGGGCCAAGTTCTGGCTCATGGTCCCAGGTAGGACTAAGAACTCCATTCACACTGACCGATGCCAAAGTCTAATAGTTATATACCAGCCTGGATAAGCTCCGAGGAGTCGAAGGGGCTTCCCCCAGAAACCATACTGTTTATCCGTTATTATGTCATTACTCTCTAGGTGTTCAACCCATTTGGCTTTAACTATTGTTTTTAGTGTTTTGACTACCACGCTTGTTAATGATATGGGTACATAATTTAGAGGTTCCTCTGAACTACTCTTTTTATAAATTGTTACTATGTTTGTCTTTTTCCATATATCTGCTAAGATTCCTGTGCACAAGGATATCTGGAATATTAATTGGAGAGGAATTATCTGGATATCTGGAATATTAATGGGAGAGGACTGCTTTCACAGTCTGTATTTGTACTGAAAATCAGGATCAAGCCAGCATTTCTCTTTTTGCTCTACATGAGGTTTCTGTCCATGCTGAGCTGGCCTTAGGACACCTGCATTATCATTTGACAGATGAACCTCCCCACCCCCCCAGTCAAACTCCCCATCTGATAATGTCCTCGGAATGGATTGCTGCGGGCGCAACGCCCGGGCTTGGGGACGGAGGAGGCCACAGCTGGAAGACGAACCAACCCGAAGACGCAGAGGCGTGAACTTCATACGCCAGGGAGAAGGCAAGCTCCAAAACTGAGACACTCACTGGTTGATACCTGGTTGATGGGGTTCTGAGAGTTCTTCTACTCCCCAAGCCCGGCCCGAGGCCAGACTTGACTTGTGAGAGTTTGGTCCACCAGGCTGTTGCTTGGAGCAGCCCGCAGGCCCACATACCCACCACAACCCAGTTGGTCCGGCACTCCTTGAAGGAAACAATCTAGTTTCCTCTTGAAGATGTCCACGGTTGTTCCTGCAATATTTCTGATTCTCGCTGGAAGGACGTTGAACAACCGTGGACCTCTGATGTTCATACAGTGTTCTCTGATTGTGCCCATGGCACCTCTGCTCTTCACTGGTTCTATTCTGCATTTTCTTCCATGTCGTTCACTCCAGTACATTGTTATTTTACTGTGCAGATTTGGGACCTGTCCCTCCAGTATTTTTCATGTGTAAATTATTTGGTATCTCTCTCGTCTCCTTTCTAGTGAGTACATATGGAGAGCTTTGAGACGATCCCAATAATTTAGGTGCTTTATCTCATCTATGCGTGCTGTATATGTTCTCTGTATTCCCTCTATTTCAGCAATCTCTCCTGCTCTGAAGGGGGAAGTGAGTACTGAGCAGTACTCGAGACGGAACAACACAAGTGACTTGAAGAGCACAACCATTGTAATGGGATCTCTGGACTTGAAGGTTCTCGTAATCCATCCTATCATTTTTCTGGCTGACGCAATACTTGCTTGGTTATGCTCCCTAAACGTTAGGTCGTCGGACATCATTATTCCCAAATCCTTGACATGCTCTTTTCCTACTATGGGCAGATTCGATTGTTTTTTGAACCCTGTATTATGTTTAAGATCCTCATTTTTGACGTATCTGAGTACCTGGAATTTATCACCGTTAAACATCATGTTATTTTCTGCTGCCCAGTCTAAAACTTTGTTAATATCTGTTTGTAGTTTATCAATGTCTTCAGCAGAGGTAATTTTCATGCTGATTTTTGTATCATCTGCAAAGGATGACACAAAGCTGTGACTTGTGTTTTTGTCTATATCTGATATGAGAATAAGGAACAGCAGTGGTGCAAGGACTGTACCTTGAGGTACAGAGCTTTTAACTGCGTTCGGGCTTGATTTTACCTGATTGACTGTTACTCTGTGTTCTGTTCGACAGAAAATTGAGTATCCAGCGTCCTACTTTATCAGTTATACCCATTGACCTCATTTTGTGTGCAATCACTCCATGGTCACATTTGTCGAATGCCTTTGCAAAATCTGTGTATACGACATCTACATTATGTTTTTCCCTAATGCCTCAGTGATTTTGTCATAGTGGTCAAGTAGCTGTGAGAGGAATGATCTTCCTGCTCTAAATCCATGTTGGCCTGGATTGTGGAGGTCATTGGTTTCCATGAATCTAGTGACCTGACTCCTGATCACTCTCTCAAATACTTTTATTATGTGGGACGTTAGTGCAACTGGCCTATAATTCTTTGCCAATGCTTTGCTACCACCCTTGTGTAGAGGGGCAATGTCTGCTGCTTTAAGCGCATCTGGTATCTTCCCTGTGTCCAAGCTCTTCCTCCACACTTTACTGAGTGCCTGTGCTACTGGCACTTTGCATTTCTTTATAAATATTGAATTCCATGAATCTGGATCCGGAGCTGAGTGCATGGGCATATTGTCAATTTCTCTTTCAAAATCTGCCACGCTCGTGTTGATATCAGTTATATTTACAGGTATTTGAGTATCATTCATAAAGAATGAAGTTATGAATTCACTCCAGTAACTTCACTGAAAGTTATGAAGTTAGCTCATTCACTCATCGGTTATTGCCCTTCCGCTGCTTAGGGCTAGAAATAGGAGGTACTCCCACATGGGGAAACTCTGATTCTGTCTCACAGAATAAGTAAAGAAATGATCAGAGATTGTTTGCAGTACAGAAAAGACAAAAATTTTACTGCTTACCGTGGGTCATGTGACATCCTCCTCAGCATTTGGCTTCTCCTCCACTTCTCTTCTCTCCTCAATATGCCGCCGACACATAGGACAATAATCTAGTTGCAGAGCACATCTGTTGCAGAACCCTCTGTAAACAACAAACATTCTTTATTATACTTCGGATGAGGAGGAAATAATTGAAATCTGTGAGGTATGCAATATTGCATCACAAAAGCAATACAACCCACCACATGATCTCAAGCCAAGTATCTCACCAAATGTTAAGGAAGCTCAAGAAATACTGCACATTGAACAAAGTAGTCAAGCATACAGACATAACCTGATAACACAAGGTGGAGAAACAGGCAACAGTGGTGACAGAGGAAGGTACAGTACTTCAGTGAACAATGGAGTATATACTTGAGCAACAGTCACAGTGAGAGAAGAGATAAGAGTGGCAAGGCAGGACATAAACAGTGACAACCTTATCAGAACCATAGATATTAATGCCAAGTAAAATACTCAGCACTTCCACAAATATGATAACATCATTTGTATGTACCAACATTCAGGGTATAAAAACATGTAAATCAAATAACTACATCCATGTTGGCCTGGGTTGTGGAGGTCATTTATCTCCATGAAACTAGTGACCCGACTCCTGATCACTCTCTCAAATACTTTTATTATGTGGGACGTTAGTGCAACTGGTCTAATTCTTTGCCAATGCTTTTCTCCCTCCCTTGTGTAGAGGGGAGATCTATTCTCCCCTTTTCTCAGTTTCATAACTTGTTCCTTCACTGCTGTTTTCCTCCTGATATGCCTGTGGAGCAGTTTTGGTTGGGTCTTAGCTTTACTCGCGATGTCATTTTCATACTGTCTCTCTACTTCTCTCCTCACTCTGAGGTACTCATATCTTGCCCTCTGGTATCTCTCCCTGATCTCTGGTGTTCTGTTATTCCTGTAGTTTCTCCATGTTCTTTTACTCAATTGCTTCGATACCTTATATTCCTGGTTGAACCATGGATTCTTCTATTGCTTTTCGCTTTACTCCTTTTGGACCGGGATAAATCTATCTGCAGCTTACTGGCATTTCTGGGTGACATAGTCCATCATATCCTGTACATTCTTCTCTCTGAGTTCTGTTTCTCATGGTATTCCCTTTAAGAAGTTTCTCATCTCATCATATTTTCCTCTCCGGTAATTCAGTCTTGTCCCTTCCGATCCCATCCTTGGATAGGTTATCCCTACCTCCACCAGATAATCAAATGTCAATACACTGTGGGCACTCATTCCTATGGGGGCTTCAAATTTGACTTCTCTTATTTCTGACTCATTCAAGGTGAATATCAGGTCAAGTCTAGCTGGTTCGTCATTGCCTCTCATTCTTGTGGGTCCCCTGACATGTTGGTTCAGAAAGTTCCTTGTTGCCACTTCCAAGAGTTTGGCTCTCTATGTCTCTGCACCTTCATGTGGGTCCCCATTCTCCCAGTCTATCTTTCCATGGTTGAAATCGCCCACGATTCAGAGTCTGGAGCCACTCCTGCAGGCAACTGAAGCTGCTTTCTCTATTATATTATTGGTTGCCATGTTGTTCCTATCAAACTCCTGTCTGGGTCTTCTGTCATTTAATGGAGGGTTGTAAATAACTGCCACTATTATCTTAGGTCCACCCATAGTCATAGTTCCTGTTATGTGATCTCTGAACCCGTCACAGCCCGAAATTTCCATCTCGTGAAAGCTCCAGCCCTTCCTTATCAGCAGGGCTACTTATGCACCTTCTCTCCCTTCCTTTTCTTTCCTTACAATATAGTAGTAATTTCAGTAATTAATAAATTTGTGTTATTCCTACCTGTGAGTGCATGGCAGGAGAGTAACAGCGGCACTCTCATCAAAACACAGAGTGCATGCTCCTTCCTCGACACTCATGGCACGTAGCTTCTGAAGCCTGATGTGTCTGAAATAAGTAAGAAATCTTTGTGGTCTTTCCTAAAATATAATCAACCATAATAAACCTAAAATATACATTATAAACACAAGGAAAACTTGTAAAGGATGATTCCTAATACCAATTTTATTAAGTTTCTCAATGTGAAATGAGAAACTCATGTTAAAAAGCCAAATATAACATATAATGGTCACCACCACGACAAGCACTACCACCACCCTTTTTCTCACTTTTATGCTATGTGGAGGAAGAATCCCAGAAGATGTGTATTTATTTTATTATAATGCGACCCCTGGAATACGACCCACCAAATCGTTTAACAACGAGGTACCCATCTTACTGTAGGGTAAACAGAGGCTACAGTTAAGGATTGGAGCCCAGTAAATCCTCCCCAGCCAGGCTACGAACCCAGGCCAAAGCGCTCATGAAGCGCCAGGCGAATGTCTTACCACTATGCTGCGGGGGCTGCTGGTATATGTGTGTGTGTAATACATCAAGTCATGATTAGAAACATGCAGACAAACACTCCACTTGCAACTCCTTCAGTGTTACACACTGCACCATCACACACAACACCTTGTGTGTTACACACTGCACCATCACACACAACACCTTGTGTGTTACACACTGCACCATCACACACAACACCTTGTGTGTCACACACTGCACCATCACACACAACACCTTGTGTGTTACACACTGCACCATCACACACAACACCTTGTGTGTTACACACTGCACCATCACACACAACACCTTGTGTGTTACACACTGCACCATCACACACAACACCTTGTGTGTTACACACTGCACCATCACACACAACACCTTGTGTGTTACACACTGCACCATCACACACAACACCTTGTGTGTTACACACTGCACCATCACACACAACACCTTGTGTGTTACACACTGCACCATCACACACAACACCATCACACACAACCACTATTCTCCATAATTCTCTGCTTCATTCAACGTGCTATAAGCTACTTCATGACTCTTATTTAAAACAAAATGTGCAGAAAAATAATTCAAACTGGTTCTATCTAGGCTTATGGCCTAACAATTCTGGCATTCTGTTCACACTTAATCCCTTCAAATTGACTCAATATTTACTCTCATCACCATTATTGTAAACTGTTCATTTATTATAATTCAACCATCTTGACACACTCCTTTCACTCTAACAACTCTCGGACTGTTGTGCACCACATCCAATATTTACGCTACATTTTCATTTCTCACTATATACCTGGGGAAGGGAGGGGTGTCAGGGGAGCCTCTGGGGCTCACCCAGAAACTGCCGCTTTATTATATTCAACGCTGGTTTTCAGAGGGAAGCTTTGTCGGCTCCCTGAGGCTAACTATCCACAGAGAAGGACAAAGAGGGCAACTTGTACTTGTCTTGAATAGTAGTATGGAGTCATATGTATCATTGTCACGTGTATGGACTATTGTTTAATAATAGCATGGCATTATATGTCACTCTGCCACATGTATGAACTACTTTTCAATAATGGAATCAAGTTATGTGTCACTGTGCCACATGTACAAACTAGTGTTCAATAACAGAATCAAGTTATATATGTGTCAGTATGTCACAGGTATGGACACCAATTCAATGCAAGTTGTATGCCATGCTGCAACCCATCCTCTTGTTAAGATAGTACCTATTGCGACGATCGTCAACAGACACGAATATGTACGTACTTAGCTTTTAGATAATAGTAATATATTCTTGTAAAATAAATGAGGCTAAAACACAAACTTAAATATTCCTAGGCCTAGTATAACACACACATAAGTACTATATTAGGCCTCAGATATCATGTATTAGGCCTAGAAAGGTTAGGTTAGTTTGTCAAAGCAACAAGTAAAAAACCAGCGTTGAATGTAATGAAACGCCATTTTCTGGGTGAGCCCCGGAGGCTCCCTGGAGCTTATCGGGCTAATGTGTGTTATGTTAGACCGGGACATTAGCTAAGGAGTTCAGACCTACCAGGGACCAGCGCCAGAACCTGGCCCCTTCAGAGAGGTTTCAGGAAGCAATGGCCCTGGAAAACCCCATATGGTTGGGGGTTTTCCTTATCTGCCATCGACCGGGGTTAGGCACCCAGAAAGGTAGGCGTAACAAAACAAACCCCACATGGTAAGAAACTACAACAAAAACCGAACAGAGAGGTAGAAAACACCCTACAATCCCAAGGAAACAAGCAAACAAGCAAACATCACACTTTACTGCCGTGCCGATCGTCCACGCAGCCCTCCCCACCCCGGGAGGGGGAGGGGGGAGCCCCGGACCTACCGCGCCGGCTGCCAAGCTCCAGTTCGGAAGCTAAGCTTCAACCAACGTGAAAAAACCGCCGACCGGTGGGAGGGAGGGTTTCCAGGGAGCCTCCGGGGCTCACCCAGAAAATGGCGTTTCATTACATTCAACGCTAGTTTTCTGTGGGGAGCCCCTACGGCTCCCTGGAGCTTCATACCCAAAGAGAAGGAAAAGAAAGGGCTAACCCGGGAGGCGGCCGCCACAAACTCTGCAACGCAAAGCCAAGACAACCGGTCGCAAACCTGCGACCCAAGGCAACAAGAACGCCCAAGAACAAACGCACATATGGATGGGCGGCCAAAAACCTGTGCGACCCACAATTCCCTGCGCCCGAAATGAGCCCGAGACGTCACCAACACAGCAGCAATTGCTGCAAACGTCTGAACAGCACGGGCGCAAAGACAGACCGCAGTAAGAAGGAAAACACTGCGGACGACCCGGGAGACCCAAGCCCTGAAAACAGGGAACGAAGGAACCGGATCAACCACAGCGCATCCCCAGGCACGGTACGCCGGCAACAGCAAAAAGCACAACTGGACAACACAGGACGCACCCCCCGGCCAAACCAAACAAGTACCAATACCCCAAGAACCCCTCCAGAAAGCAGCCGTCTCGACCGTCGCCAGGACAGAGAAAGGCTGCACACCAATAAAGCTACCACCAGTACCAAAGAGGAGGAAACTGAAACCGAAGGGGCTACCACAAACTGAGGGGAAGAGAAGAAGGCACCCTGAACAAGGACCAGGATGGCTCAGGCGACTCATGAGCAGGCCGGAGGGGAAACAAAACGCGAGAAGACGTAATAAACGTAACACAGTCTCCAAGACGAAGCTCGCAGGTGGGACACCGTCAACAAAGCCACCTGAACACCATAGAGATGGCGATACCTGCGTCAAAATACCAGACGCGAAGAGCCAAAGAGAAGGCCGAACCAGTCACGGACAGGACCGATTCGGCCTGCTGAAAGAGGCGAAGCCTCAGGAAAAACGCCCCGGGTACGGACACCTATCAAGCAGCGTCTGAAAAGAAGGCCGGGCCGGCCACAGTGGAACCATAAGGACTGTTCTCGTGGGAATGGGCTGCAACTGAGCCAGAACCCGAAGCAACAGCTGGACCGGGAGAAGAGGTACAGGTACCCCCCACCTCGACCAGGCCTGCCGAAAGCCTCCACCGTGAAGTCCTCGCAGGTGGGAAGGGCGCCACAAAACGGGCGACGCCTAGACCACGCCAACCCGAAGACGTCCATGGCCAGGAGTCCATAAGCCCAACAGAGCCAACAAAACGAATCGGCGACGACTGGCCAACCCACGAAGAGGAATGAACCGAGACAGCTGTCCACCAGGACGCAGGACACACCCCGGACACGAACCACACGGTTAACCAAACCCCCTGTGGTTCCGGCAAGAACCACCAGAGAACAGTCCAAACAGAGCTGAATGGTAGAGTACCTAGTGACCCAAACCCTTCGAAGCGCAAACCAGACAGCCATGAACACCTGAACCGGGCTGTGAGCCCGACGGACAGACAGACTCCATCAACCTCGGCCGACCTGGTGAGCACAGGTCACAAAGCCCCAGCCGAGAGACGACCCGTCCGTGAACACATCGAGCGAAGGCTCGGGGAGCCGCCAAGGCACGGAACCCCGAAAACCCCAAAGAGGAAGCTGGTGACGCAGCACCAACACCAGATCCCCAGAGGAACCCAAGGAATGCAAGAGGCGGAAGTGGAGTCTCCGTAGGAACCAACCGACGCCAAAGCCAAACCCGACTCCGCGGGCAGACAAGCACGCCGAAGTGCAAACTCCCGCACAACCGCCCAAGCAACCGCTGAGCAACCCGGGACCCCCTCCTGAACAGCCAAAGGCGGGACCACAGCCACAGGAACACTTCTGGAGGGAAGACAATGAGGGGCCCAAGAGCCTGAAACAAGGCCCAGGTCCGAACCCGGGACGGAAACAGAAGGTAAAACCTCCAGATCACCAGGAAACCAAACCCAGCGATCTGGAAAGAACCATCCCCTGGCGAGCAGACAAGCGGACTGACTGGGAGCCCACTCCAGCCAGTCGTCGAGGTAGGCCAGACACCGAATCTCAGACGCAGACAGGGCACTAAGATCCGGTAAAGATGCAAAGAGTATACAAAGTGCCCTTCACAAAAGAGGGAATGCAATAAAAACAGCAAACCTGAAGCCCCACCACCAAAGCATTGTATGACAATCATATGAAGACATATGACATATGATAATCATTATATGACAATATGACAATTATAATCAAAGCATTATATGACAAAGAGTGCTGGGAAGACGGGACACCACGAGAGTAGCTCTCATCCTGTAACTACACTTAGGTAAGTACACATAGGTAATTACCAACCGTGCTAGCCCCAGAAAAACTGGAGAGGAACATGCCAAGAAGTGACCTGGAGGTCCAGGTCCACCATCCATGCACCCGGCCCTAACAGAATCCGAACAGGAGACAACAGTCCTCCGAGCAGGGCAGAGGATCCAGGGCGCAGACGGAAGTAGTCCAGAAGAACTGCAGACTGGAAAAGCTCATGACTGCAAAGAGCAGACGGGAAAAGCTCATGACTGCAAAGAGCAGACGGGAAGCCCAGAAGGATGGGGCGGATCGACCACGCCCCACGCACCCACGAAGAGGAAATGACGAAGCGCAGGGAAGAAGCCCACCCCGCCAGCTCTGAACCCCCCCCAAGGGGGAGAAGCCGTCCTCCGACGCCAGCAGAGGCCGGAAGACAACCCAAAGCGCCCACCAACAGCGGGACCAAGCGAGAGGCAACAGAGCAAGCTGCTCCCCCAGCGCCCAGTCAACAGAGAAGGGAACAGAACCCCTTCAGAAAGAAAAAGTACACTACCGAAGTCATGAGGAGAGACTACGGGAATGAAACCACACTTCACTGGAAGAGGAAGTGAGGGGAGACCTGATCACCACATACAAGATACCCAAGGGAATCGACAGGGTTGAGAAGGACAGGATATGTAACACAAGGGGCACACGCACTAGGGGACACAGGTGGAAACTGAGTACCCAAAAGAGCCACAGATAGAATTAGTTTTTTTTTTTTTTTTTTTTTTTTTTTTTGAGTGTCAGAATGGGAACGGGAAAGCACTAAGAAGTAATGTGGCGACTCCTCACACAAGTAACGAGGCTGACCCCCATACAATGTCACATGTAGACATGACAGAGCCCAAGAGGCACAGGAACCGATACACCTGTTGACGGACGGTTGAGAGGCAGGACCAAGGAGCCAGAGCTCAACCCCCACAAGCACAACTAGGTGAGGACATATATTGTAAAAGCACAAGCTGCCGACTAGTGGCAAAGAGCACTACGCCGGCCAGGCAAAGAAGGCACAAAACTGCATCAAAAGGCCCACCTCGACAGCAAAACCACAAAGTCCCAGCACAACCACAACATGTGCCAAGACCCAAAAAGCTCAGTCTGCAAGCCAGGAAGACCCCGGAACCCCAAAAGGCAGAACCGGGTCACACGAGGAAACAAAGTCCCCTGAACCTACAAAAGGGGGCCCAAGAGGAAGAAACCTCCAGAACGAAACCAAGGGACCCAAAGGAACCCAGAATCGAACTAGGGGGAGCCCAAACCACCACATTTGCCGGCGGAGAACACCACTAAAAGGCAAAGCACAGACCCCAGCAGAACGCCCTGGGAAAACGGTCCCAAAAGACCGAAAACCGAGGGGCAAGGTGTGGGAGCAAGCATACCAGCCAGGGGCACTGAGCCTAAACCCAGAGGCTCAGACCCAAAATCAACACCCAAACGTTCCCAGAGGAACAGGCAACGGCAAGAAAACACCAGAAAAACAAAGAAACGACAACAGGAGAACAAAAACCCTGCAAATTTTTTGAAAACTCACCAGAGACGCTCGCTCGCACACCCAGACGCATGTAAACAAACCGCAACGCCGCCCTGGTGGCCACGCCGGGAAACCAGCAGACGAAAATGGCCGCCAGCAGGGGCTGTGACTGACGCTTAATACACAAAAACACGCCAGCAAATGTGGGAAGCTAGCAGACTGGAAGGGCGAAAAATGACGCCCAACAGCAGAAAAACCCCTGAAGGGGCAAAACCGCCCCAGAACTGCTAGTAGGCATCCCCCACAGCCCCGGGAACCAACAACAGAGGCCCCGGGGCAGAGCCGTCCTCCAAGCCCTCCGCCCTTAAAGAAAAGCAAGAGCCCATGGGAAAGGCAACAAGAAAGGGCCGCTGGTAAGACCCAGAAGCCTTGGCAGGAGGCACAGGCTCAAACCTCCGTCCCCAACCCGAACGGGGCATCCCCCGAAAACCGCCCGAGTCTCTGCCGCAACTGAACCCCGCCCCGACCCCGAAACCCGCAGACGGTCCGGAGCCGGGAACATGGAGAGAAAGGGGCGAGCAGCACCTAACCAAACGGGGCGGCCACGGGGCATTCGAGTGGGAAACCAACCTAGCATGTTGCAGCAACCTAACCTAGCTTGCAACACGGATGCCGCCTGTACTCTGAACAGTAATAACATCAGGAGAGTACTGGAGAACAAGCAGAGAATCACTCGCAAGACTCCGGGTCAAGGTGTCAGTGACCCAACAGGCAGCATGACGGAGGTAAAAATGGCGACTGTCACCCGGAGACAAGGGAACAGCAACCAACGATCCCGTACAAGACGGGTTGGAACCCGGAAGACACATTCAATGGTCCCCCGAGCCCAGACAGGGGTTTCCAGGGCCCGTAGGGTAACAACTACGGGAAGCCCGGGCAAGGTGTTGCTAACCGGTTAAGAAACCCAAACATAACAAGAGGGTAGATTATAGCACTGAAAACCCCCGAGACGTGTACAAGCACGGGGGCCTAGCAGAGGGCCGCCAAACACTACCAGTGGAACTATAACCACCTTAGGCAGACCCCCACCAGGCAAGAAAATGAAAAACAAAAGAAAAACCCCGCAAAAGTACACTGTCTCCAGAGGCAACAGAAACCGACCGCCGCTTAGGTGGCAGGCTGCGCAACACCTTGACGCCCTAACCAGCACAATACCAATCCCTACCCAGGGCCAAACAAGGGCCCCAAGCCCCAGCTGGCCCCAAGGGCGAGGCAAATGCCGAGCAGCAAGAACCTCTACGGGAATGGTTCCCGAACGCCCCAGGGAAGATAACCCTGTAACGCAAGGGCAGTACTCACAGGGCGCTTAGGGAAGTCAGCCACTAAGCACATGCAGCCCCGGCACTGATGAAGTACTCCTGGCCACCGCACACCACAACACACGGCAGTGAACGCCACACAAGGCAAACACCGCCTAGGAAACTGAGGCCAGAGAAGCGTCAATCCCGGTTGACATTAGCGAACGAACTGGAGCTTGGCAGCCGGCGCGGTAGGTCCGGGGCTCCCCCCTCCCCCTCCCGGGGTGGGGAGGGCTGCGCGGACGATCGGCGCGGCAGTAAAGTGTGATGTTTGCTTGTTTGCTTGTTTCCTTGGGATTGTAGGGTGTTTTCTACCTCTCTGTTCGGTTTTTGTTGTAGTTTCTTACCATGTGGGGTTTGTTTTGTTACGCCTACCTTTCTGGGTGCCTAACCCCGGTCGATGGCAGATAAGGAAAACCCCCAACCATATGGGGTTTTCCAGGGCCATTGCTCCCTGAAACCTCTCTGAAGGGGCCAGGTTCTGGCGCTGGTCCCTGGTAGGTCTGAACTCCTTAGCTAATGTCCCGGTCTAACATAACACACATTAGCCCGATAAGCTCCAGGGAGCCGTAGGGGCTCCCCACAGAAAAATAGTTTTCCGGTCTGTCCAACTCAATCGTTCAGATTTCTACTTTCTAATTTGGTTGTAGGTGGGTGTACAGTATATATTATGTTGACCAATCCACACACTAGAAAATGAAGGGACGACGACGTTTTGGTCCATCCTGGACCATTCTCAAGTCGATTGTGATTGTGAGACTTGAGAATGATCAAGTCACAATCAACTTGAGAATGGTCCAAGATGGACCGAAACATCCTCGTCCCTTCATTTTCAAGTGTGTGGTCTGGTCAACATACTTCAGCCACGTTATTGTGACTCATCGCCAGTATATACTATGGTCCTCGTTGTTACTATAAGTACTACCAAAACAGGAGGAGGGGGGTGCATAATGCAACGATTTGTAAAGCTCATTAAAACATACCTGGGTAATATAATCTTCTCACTGTCTTTGAGATAGGCATGGTCATTAAAGCTCTGGAAGGGAATGTCCTTTGGGGGATAAATGAACGATTTTTTTCCGAAGTTGAACTCGCACTGCTGGAAGGACATGAAGCTGGCAGCAGCAAAATATCCACAACTGTTAACAAAAATGGTCATTCATTACAATGATGTGTAGTTACCATATTAACGAACATTAACAATTTATCACTGAGAATGTTCGGCAATATGCTTAGTGTTTATGACGTGTTTATATATGTACATATATGAACACGTTGTACTCAACGGGGCGAGAATAGCTCGAGCTATCTCATTCCTTTGTGTGTATTTATACCTCAATAAACTTATTTCAATTTCAATATTAACAATGATATATACAACTATCTAAAGAAACTCTTTAACCCTTAAACTGCGCATGGCGTATATATACGCCCTGAGTAACATGTCCCATGGTGCGCATGGCGTATATATACGCCATAGGGTGCCAGGCCTGATTCAAATGGCCTGCGGCTACACGGGGTTCACAGTAGCTTCCTCAGGGCTCTTGTAAACAGATGCCATTTAAAAAAAAAATCGTGGGCAATATTCTCAGGTGTGAGAGCCACAGTACTGTTGGAGCAACCAAGGCCGGCGCACGCAGCATGAGCGAACGGCATTGCTGTTCAGCTTGTGACCACAGCATCGCCGAAAAATGTCAAAATAAATATATAATTGTTATTATTTAGCGATGACAATATTACAGATGACCCATGACTGTGATATAAATAACCAGGGTTGTGATAATAGCAGGATTGTTGTAATAATTAGCGCTGTGGGAGGAGTGATGCTGAGAGATGGAGGGAGACAGCATCGTTTACTGACTGTGTGGCTAGCTGTTATTGTTTGCATTCACCATACAACCCGTTCTCGCAAATTCGTAAAGTCAATATTGACTTATTAACTATGTGCATAGGTGATATACTAAACATATTAGATACCCTTAAAAAGATTCATAGAAAACACCGACCTTACCTAACCTTGTTAGTATCTTAAGATAAGCATCTTATTGCTTCGTAATTACAATTATTACTTAACCTATACCTATTATAGGTTAGGTAATAATTGTAATTACGAAGCAATAAGATGCTTATCTTAACATATTAAGTAGGTTAGGTAAGGTCGGTGTTTTCTATGAATCTTTTTAAGGGTATCTATTATGTTAAGTATGTCACCTATGCACATATTTAATAAGTCAATATTGACTTATTAAATTTGCGAGAACGGGTTGCACCATACCAGGTCAGTGGTTCTCTATGGTGAACACAAATGTAGATACTTATATATAATGTGTGTATTAGTGTAATAACAGCAAAAGGATTATGCTGGGAGGAGCCATATGGGTGACGGAGGTGACGTCGTCTGCACAATTTGTCTAGCTGTTTAGAGGGTGGCCATTATGCTCTTTGGGCGCACTACAAGCTTAGGTGTACAGTTACGGTGCATAAAACATGTAGATATTTCTATATAATATATGTATATAGGGTAATAACACTGCAAAAGGTATTGTTGGGAAGAAAGTTTAGTGCGCGTGACCTTGAAAGAGTGAGGGAGCCGCCAGCCGCCATCTGTGTATAGCGACGACTCTTAGTGCCTGAACTAACTATATCAGCTTAGCTGTACAGTTGTGGTGAACAAAATATATACATACTTATATATAACGTCTGTATATAGTGTAATAACACCACAAATGGTATTGTTGGGGGAGAAAGTTTAGTGCGTGTGTTGAGGGAGTGGCAGCGAGTGGCTGGCTGGTGTGTGGCGGTAACTCTTCGTTGCTTTTCGACTCTCCATACCAACTTAGTGGTTCGTTATGGTGACCAAAACATGCAGATACTTATATATAACCTGCGTATAGAGTGTAATAGCAGCAAAACTATTTGTTTATTGTTTTATAAACATAATAATTGAATCACTAATATGCACATCATACTTTTGAGTATAGCGATTATTCACCACTTTTATTATAAAAATATACTACAATACACACTATTGAATAATATTACTGCAAAAAAACTAAGAAAAAATCAATCGGAGACATTGAAACAATTAGGTAATAATATCTTTGTGGCAACTCCCATCTGTCAGCGCGGGTGACGCTGACCGGGTCTGACGACCGCTCTGTCAACGCCCACTTTTTGGCCAGACTTCCTCGGTTAATTGCGCCAAAAATATGTCACCTACGATTATTATTTTTTTTTCCGTGCTCAGGGGACACAAATTAACATGTTTAGAAGACGAAAAAAAAAATTTTAATTTTTTTTTTTCTTGCGCACAGGGGTGTAAATGTCCCAAGGACCCCTCAGCAGTGTAAGGGTTAATAGCTAAATTGGAGAATTTAAAAGCAATCATCCAGATGACTTATCTACCCAGAAATACTATGTAATTGTCTTGAGTAAATGTCTATATATAGTAATGTACTAATGTTTTTAGAAAACACTTAAATTTTTCAATAAATTTTCTGAACTGTGCCCACTCAGTCACTCCCTTAAACAATATTTCACCCTCATATGAACACAAAAGTACCAGCCAGGTCTTTGTAATCTTCCCATTCCTGATGCAGCACGAATCTATTCAATCTGGCTCCACTGGCCCATTAATGGGCATACAGAGAAACAGATTCCAACCACGCCAGAATGACCTCTAGAAGGTTCATTTATTTACACTCCAACAGACTGGCAAGTATTGCTCAGCTGACTGTTAGTTTACCCTTTACCACTACCCCAAATACCACCAGGTGTTGACACCTACACTGCGACCACGAGGGGTTCACCAATCAGTAAATATGTCTGTGTACAGATACTTCAAGATCCAACTACACTGTCTTTCCTGGCTCTCAATACAGGGGGACCACATTCTATTAAAGGGTTTAGTGTTCATCTTGAAACTGTCGGTCTTCAATTAGAGCTGAGTAAACATCTTTGGATTTGTTTGTCCACCATCTTCCCACTGTGAGTGTTCTCAATCTACTCATATTGTATGTCGTGCCCAATTGTATTTTACTCTGCTATCCTTGCCTGTGGTCAAGACGGTAAGGCAAAAGAATGATGAGAACACACATCTTGCAACCAGCAAGCCTGTTCTCACCAAGCTCAAGTGCATCTAATAAGACCTATTCTAAGTTTTAATCTTTGGGATGTTAACCTTCACAACTCACCCCCAGGATTGTGCCTATCCCTGTTTCAGCAAAGCTACAGCATTACAGATCTTGCTTTCCTGGGGTAATAGCCTTTTAGCTTCCACTCAAACCAACCTTGGTTTGAGTGGATGTAGCTTTTTCTTGAAGAAAATGGCATCAGTTTTTCTTGAAGTCCATTTTGTTCCTATCTCAGGATGCAAACCCCAGCAGTCACCTCTCTTCTGGGTATTTATTTACTGCTAAGTAAACAAAGTCATCAAGTGTAAGGATGCAAGAGAACAAAGAGAAGCTGCAGAAATTATTCTAATGCCTCACTGGGAGAGGATGAGAAGATCCACCCAGATGGTGACATGAACCACCCAAGCACTCTCCAATAATAGAGAGCCAAGCCCTTCAGGGAAGTGATGCATACAATGCAAACCACATTGCCACCATCTATGAAACACTGAGGATAGTAAGAAATAAAATTAGAGCCCAACACCTATCTCCTGCAAGATTACAGCTGAAAACAAAACTCCAGGCCATACTGGACACACTCGGAAAGAGCTTGAACTATAAGAGTCAAAGACTGCCAAGGAACCAATCGCTGAAAATCCAAAGAAGTCGCCTCAATGAAAGAGAACCCTGTAGGGTAAACTTGTAAAACATGATCCAGAGCTGGCACTATGCAGCTGCCATCAGTAACCAGACCAGTGTCATTAGCCAGAACGAGCCCAGAGGATGAACTATGTGTGGATCGAGCAGAGATGGGAGGAAAGCCAAACCAGCACCAATTTCAGAAGGATAATGGAAGGTGTCCTGGTGTTCCCGCCAAACATGAACCAAAATGGACCAGGACACACCAAAGAGCTTATATCTAGGGAAACGATCTACAAGGCGATCAAAACGATTCTGCGTTCTGGAAGGTTGGACAATGGATATAGGAAAGAATCCTCTACAAATCAAGAAGCCAAATCCATGCTGCAATGATTAAACCTCAGGAAAGATACAGGACTAAAACTCCAAAATTTGGGTCACCTTGAGCAGCCTAACTGATAGTGGGCATAGTGCAGAGGAAGAAGAACATATAGGTGCCCTTGGGATGCCCTGGGAGACACCCCAGAACCTACCATCAAATAGCTGCCGAGGCTGCCAAGAATGACTCCGCAAGAACTCTCAAGATGCTGCTGGATCTCGGCAAAAATAACCAAGGGCAATATAATGGAAAAAAAAGCTCTCGTGGGGAAACAGGCACAAAAGACACCCGAGTCTTTACAGGAGCTTGATCACACCCAGCCTGGGACCATTCCCACGTGGAGAGCACGAGCCAAGCTTCAGCCGCAACATATAGTCATACAACACCAAGTACAAATGTGCGCCCGCTAATGCCTCCTCAACCATCTCCACATGAAATGAGAAAAAAAAATTAGGAGGTCAAAGCGAGCTTTTTAAAACATGCCCGATATCATATCTTGCCTTCTCTACATATCTTGCCTTCTCTACATATCTTGCCTTCTCTACATATCTTGCCTTCTCTACATATCTTGCCTTCTCTACATATCTTGCCAGCAAGCAAGATTTGTAGTCAGAAGTAGTGAGTCAGTAGTAGTCAGCCCACCCAACAGTGAGTATGGGACCAGTCAGTCATTATGCAATGGCTGGAATCAAGGCACCCTGTACATTTTGGTTGTTACAGCCAGGTGGGGAAACTGGCAGTTTGTACCAAAGCTAATTGGCAATCATTGGGGCTTCCAGTTAGTTTTACCAAGAACCTTTAATTTTATGGAACATTGAATACCTTCTGGTAGTCATTTCAGTTTGACTGACTATTTTCCAATACCTTCATAGCATCAGTATGACCTGACAGACACTTGAAAAGATTCCTGTCGCACAGACGTATGTTATCTATCTTCCCCGACTAAACATAAGACTTGTCCTGCTGCAAGACGCTCCTTCATCTTGGAGAACAACCTAAAGGTTACTCACAAAGCAGTGTATCCCTGAACGAGGGATGTCCATCAACTCTATAATCTATTTTATATGCAAGTAATTTTATCATTTCATAAATAACAGTATAGTTTAGATCCTCCTACCAGGATGTATTTGCAAATGCGAAGTATTTGGAACCTCCTACCTAAACCTCATTTATAAAACACGTGCTTCTTTAAAACCAAATATAAAGTGAAATGACTTTAGGTTACTTACGTTGCATTTTTAAAGACTTGGGTGAGAGGTGGTAAAGGATCACCGTTGAGATAGAAGATGACCTGAGCCTTGTTTAGGTCCAGGAGGGAACCGAGCACGTCACCCGGCTGCCAGCTCGGGTGCGTGTGACTCTCACTCTGGGCATTATGCCAAAACAATTGCCTGCATCCATCATAAGCTACAGACACCTCGTCATCACCTATCCCATATCCTTCCTAGAAAAAAAAAACAGAGTTGAATGTAATGAAACATCATTTTCTGGATGAACTCCAAAGGCTCCCTGGATTTATCGGACTGATATATGGTACATTAGTCTGGGGCATTAGTCAATTGGAGTTAAGCCTACCAGGGACCACAAGCCAGAACCTACCTTCCCCCCCCTCAGAGAGCCAAAGGGAGCAATGGCCTATGGAAACTGCCATGTGTTTGGGAGCATTCCATGTCTGCCATTGACCAGGTTTAGACACCCAGAAAGGTGGGCATAACAAAACAGACCCCACTTGGTAAGAAACTGCCACTGAAAGCCAAACAGAGAGGCAGAACTCCCCAAAACTTAAAGAAACAAGTAAACATCTTACATTGCAACCTCGCCGTTTATCCTCGCACCCCCTCCCCTTCCCGGGAAGGAGAGGGGGAAGCCCCGGACCCCCATGCCAGCTACTCACACCTTCAGTTCAGAGGTTGAGCATTAAAAACAAAATGCAAACTGCCAACCGGAGGGAAGGAGGAAGGGACAGGGAGGGAGGGAGGAAGGGACAGGGAGGGAGGGAGGGAGGAAGGGACAGGGAGGGAGGGAGGGAGGGAGGGAGGGTGCAAGGGAGCCTCTGGGGCTCACCCAGAAAATGGCATTTCATTACATTCAATGCTGGTTTTCTGTGGGGAGCCCCTCCGGCTTCCTGGAGCTATCTAACCAAAGAGAAGTAAAAAGTGGGAGTAACCCGGGAGGCGGCCGCCACGTGCACATCAACTCAAAGGCGAGACAACTGGCTGCACACGAATGCAGCTAGTTGTCACACATGAATGACCGGGACCAGGAATATTGACCAGATAACAGGCGGTCAGGACCCTGTCTGACCTCCAAAACTCCCCGTGCCCGAATGTCAGCCCAAGACGTATTACCCAAAAACGGCAGCCAAAGCAGCAAACCTACGAATGTCATGGGAACGATGGTAGACCACAGGCTGGCTAGACTTAATAACCCTGTGGATGACAAGGGGGGACCCCGAGCCCTGGAACAGAGAACGAGGGAAACCGGATAAACCCAAAGAGCGTCCCCAGCCACAGAAGCTGAAGCGCGCAGATAACTGCGAAGACCCGCAACTGGACACAACACATGATGCACACCCGGCCTGACCAACCAAGCATCAATGACCCAAGGGCCCCTCTGGAAAGCCACCGTCTCGTTCTTCGCCAGAAAAGAAGGAGACGGCTGCAACGAACAAACTGACCATCAGGACCGAAAGAACAGAAACCTCTGCACTGGAGGAAAGCATGAAGCTCACCCATTCGACCCCCAGGCCAATGCCAACAGAAAGAGGGCCTTGGAAAAACAATCTTGAACTGAAGGAGCCAACACAAACCAAGGAAAAAGAGAGAAAGGAGACCACCCAGTCCAAGGACCAGGATGGTTCAGGCAGCGCATGAGCAGACCAGAGGTAAAACAAAGCACAAGAAGGCTTGTGAAACAGGGCCAAAGTGACATTCACCCTGACCGCAAGCTGGAGTGGCTCCGCCAGCGCCACACAATAAGAGGCGACAGTATTGGGCATCAAATGACAGTCCTGAAAAAGCCAAGAAAGAAAGGACAAAACAACCCGATCACAAATAGAAGACAACCTACGAAGAAAGAGAAAATGGCAAAAAGAACGCCAGGAAACTTAATACTGTCATTGAGATGAAGCTCGCAGGTGGGACACCATAAATGAAGCCACCTGATCACCATATATGTGTGTGATACACCCGAGTCAAAAAGACCAGACGAGAAGAGCAAAGGAGTAGACCAAACCAGCCATGTACCAGACTGGTCCGATCTGCTGAAAGAGGCGGAGCCGCGGAAAACGTCCCAGGTTCGGACACCGAGCAAGCAGCATTTGAAACCAAGGCTGGGCCGGCCCCAAAGGGGCCACAAGGACAACTCCAAGGATACAAGGACAAGGTTTTATCTCCCACGATAAAACTCCAAAAAGAGCCAGAACCCGAAGCTACAGCTGGACCAGGGAAAAGAGGTATAGGTAACCCCACCTCAACCAGTCCTACCAAAAGGTGTCCACCGCGAAGGCTCCGCAGTCGGGGATGGGCACCACATATAATGGGAGACCGAGACCACCCCAACACGAAGAGGTCCATCTCTGGGAGCTCCATACGTCCAGCAGAGCCAACTGAAGAAGTCGGCGTTGACCGTCCATTCTGTGGACAGGGAAATGAACAGAGACCGGTCGTCAGCCAGGACGTTGGACACTTCCCAGATATGAACCGCACAGAGAGCCAAACTCCAAGAATCCAGCAGATGAGTCACCCAAAGTGACAAGCCCCAAAGAGCCAAGAACCAAAGAGAACCACTGTGGTTCGAACAATGAATCATCGGAGAGCAGTCCAAATGGAGCCGGATCGTAGAACCCCGAGCAACCCAAACCCTCCAAAGGGACAGCCAAACCGCCGCGACCTCCCGCACCGTGCTGTGAGCCTGACAGAATTACAGAGCCCACTGCCCCTGGCTGGCCTGGTGAGCACCGGTCACAAAACCCCATATGAGAGATGAGGTCTCTGTGAACACTTCGAGCGAGGGCTTGCGGAGGCGCCAAGACACTGAACCCCGAAAAACCCGAAGAGGAAGCAGGCGACGCAGCAACCGACGCTAGGCCCCTGGAATCCGAAACCAGCAATCGTGAGAGAGAGAGGCGGAAGGGACATTCCTGAAGGAACGTGAACAGGGGCCGACGCCCCTTACAAGAATCCAGTCGACGAGCAGAGCGAGCATTGCTCCAACCAGACAATGCTGGCTTCGAAACCAGCACCAATGGCCCACCCCAACTGGAAGAACCCACAAACCCTGGCACGACCTTTCTAATAAGCCCTAGAATGGCCACCCCTGGAGAAGCAACAAATCCGACATAGATAACAACTAGATGAGGCCACCTGCAGAACTGAGTGACAGCAGCTTCTGCAAACAGCAATGGACAAAAAGGTGATGAAAACTTAAGAGCCAGGGTTCAAGCAGATTCCAAGGAGAGAGCGAGCACGGCCTGATAATATGCGAGGTGAGAAGCAAAGAACAGAGACACCGCTTCCCCGAGAATCAGCGCAAACAGCTTCAACAGTGTGGCCAACACCTTAGCTTTCACGGCCAGCACCCCAGACGAAGGCCCGGCACTCAACACCTCCACATCCTCCCCAAGCTAGTCCGAGGATAAATTAAAAAAAGGGACAAGAAGCACAAGACAGAGGCCAAATTTCCACGAGTGCACAAGTCCTCAGCCGCCAAGGACGCCAAAAGGGTGGGAACCTACATGTGTAGCTGTAGAAGGCCAACATCCCATGGAAGCACAGGGGCAAACAAGCACACATTAAGGCACTCAAAACTCATCCCCAGGTAAACCTGCAGACTGGTAGCAGCCTCCTGCCATTCAAGCATAAGGGTCCAACAAAAACCCATGCCACGCCCCCTGCAAAAGGAAAGGGCAGTCTGCAAGCCAGGATGACTCTGAAACCTCATAATGCACCCAGTACGAGGAAGAACCGTACTCTAACGAGGACGGATCCATCACAGAGCCATAATTTGGGTCACGCAGGAGGTAAGCAGCAACAGCCTCCCAAACCTCCTTAGGCAAGATTCGAGAGGCAGAAATCTACGGAAAGAGGAAGCCGAGGAACCCAAGGGAACTTGGAACCGAACATGGGGAGGAGTAGACCCCAAATCATACTCATACAGGGAAGAAGGGGGGTAAAAAAAAGCCCTCCCCCTGCATCAACAAACCCAGTGAAGAGGGCACTAAAATCCACATGGGATCAAAGGGGGCCCAAGCCCCCTTTGATCTTGCAGGACAACTTATTTGTCCTGCAAATATTTGTCCAGCCCCCTTATTTGTCTTGCAGGACAACTCCTCCCCAGCCCTGGGATCCTCCAAACCAGACCCTGGGGCAGAGCCATCCTTCATGCCCTCCAGCCCTGAAGAAAAGGCAGGGTCCACAGAAGGGAGGGAATTATCTGGGGAAAGTGCCAAGCCTTTACGACTATATATCACTGGGAAGGGATCAGGTTAAGGAGTTGGGATGGGACGGGGTAAGGAATGGTGCCCAACCACTTGGACAGTCAGGGATTGAACGCAGACCTGCATGAAGCGAGACCGTTGCTCTTCCGTCCAGCCCAAGTGGTTGGAGTCCAGGGGGAAAAGCAGGAAAGAAGGGGGTCTGCTGGTAGGACCCAGAAGCCTCGGCAGGAGGAGCAGGCTCGAATGCCTCTGTTACCGATTTTAATGGGGCAGCCCCACAAGCCGCCCGAGTCTCATCACCAACTAAACCCTGCCCTGACTTCGAAACCTTCGGATGTTTGGAAGCCGAGAGCAGGGGGGAAAGGGGAAAGGAGCAGGGCAAACAACACCAACCGGGAAAGGACTTGCAGGCACGGACTGAACCAGAGTCGAAGCTACTAACACCCCCAAGTCCGGGTCCTAAAACCAAAACGGGGCAGCCCTGGGGCACCCAAGCAGGCAACCAACCTAGTGCGTTGCAACAACCTAAACCAAGCATGCAACGCGGATGCCGCCTGAACCTGAACCTCAGTGACAATAGAATGGGTAAATTGCAGCACAAGCAGAGAACACGTCTCGCAAGACTCCGGGTCAAAGGTGTTGTTGACCCAACAGGCAGCATGATGGAGGCAAAATAGGTGACTGTCACCCAGAGACAAGGGCACAGAACAACCTGCAAACTCACACAAGGCAAGGTGGAACTCAGAAGATGCAACCATCAGTCAACCAAGCTCCGACAAGGTTTTCCAGGGACCGTAGGCTGTCTGCTACAGGAAGCCCCCGTGATGTGTACAATCACAGGGGCCTAGAGGAGGGCCACCAACATACCCAATGTGGACCAACAGCCAAACAAGACAAACCCCCTCCAGGCAAGGAAAACAAAAGTAAAAGAAAAACCCCACAAAAATACAATGCCACCAGAAGGAACAGGAATAGAGCCGCCGTGTAGGTAAGCAAGCAGCACAGCACCTTACGCCCCAACTAGCAACAACACCACTTCCTACCCAAGGCCAAACAAAGGATACGAAACCCCAGCTGGCCCCAAGGGCAGGGTAAATGCCAAGCAGCAAGAACCCCTACAGAAGTAGTTTCCAAAGGCCCTATTGAAGGGAACCCTAGAACCTATGGGTAGTACTTACAGGACGCTTAGGGAAGGTAGCGCTAAACCCATGCAACCCCAGTACACTGAAGTTACTCCTGACCACCACCACAAATAGCAGAAAACACCAAGAAGGCTCAATGTCTGCACAGAAACCGAGACCAGAGTTGACAACCACCCCCATAGCACATCAGCCTACGAACTGGAGGTGTAAGTAGCCAGCACTGGGGGGGGGGGGGGTCCGGGGCTCCTCCTTCCAGGGAAGGGAGGGCTGAGCAGACAAACAGCGCGGCGGCAGTGTATGATGTTTGCTTGTTTGCTCGTTTCTTTAAATTTTGGGGAGTTCTGCCTCCCTGTTCGGTTTTCGGTTGCAATTTCTTACCATGTGGGGTGTGTTTTGTTATGCCTACCTTTCTGGGTGCCTAGCCCCAGTCGATGGCAAACATGGAATGCTCCCAAACACAGGGGGGAGTTTCCATAGACCATTGCTCCCTGTACATCTCTTGGGATGGAGGGAGGGGGGGGACAGGTTCTGGCTTTTGATCCCTGGTAGGCTGAACTCCAATCGACTGATGCCCCAGACTAATATATCATATATCAGTCCGGTAGCTCCTGGTGTCGGAAAATCCGACACCATTTAATAATAATATCATACAGACAGATAAGAGCTGTGTTGTATAAACAAGTAACCCATAGAAAACGTAACTTGTAGTGGAATTACCATCTAAAGAAAACGGGATATCATCATCACATACTATTATATTCTCCACCTATTATGGTGGGAATTATTCTTAAATACATTAGTCTTTGGACTTTACCATCATAAAAACATCTTATATAAATTAACTTAATTATCAATATTAAAGTAGAGTAAATGTGACCCTTCTATCACTTTCTGAAATCTGGACAAAGTAGGCCAGGCGTCAGGGAGGAAGGAGGGCAGTCATTGTTGTGTCACCTCCGAGACGTGTGGAGCAAATTCGGCTCCTATCATTCTGGACAATGTCGGCCAGTAACGTCAATAGTATGGAGTGTTAAACAGCCATTGTTTATAACGAGACCAGAGGCTCACACGGGAGCAAATTCGGCTCCTGTTAATTTTACTTGGACGTAGTGTTATGGAAACCAAAGGTACCATCTCCAACACGATGTCTACAATTCAAGTTAAGTGTTCTTTCCGAAACCCGTTTATCATTCATTTATGGCCATTAATGTCAGGATATAGGGTGACCCGGTTAGATCACGTGGAAGCCTCAAACTAAAGGTAATTAAGCCAGGTCTTCATGTTCCATGTACAGTTTTCTCTGAAATACTTGTCATATATAGGATTCTGGCTTCACAGCTAGCGCACTTTTGACAGGTCAAGACGAGGATGCAAGATTATGTGCACCAGTTACTGGGTGATAGAAGCTACCTCAAAGAGGATAATTTGGTGTCTACACCCTAGTTATACCTGGTGGACTAACCTGCTGTACTATAAGATAAGGAACCTTTTCAATGTATGTAGTTACTGTAGTTTGATTGGCTGCATATATATTAATTTAATAACCCCCCCTAATGTGTAGAGGATCGATTTGTGAGATTATGAGATTATTGCAGAAATACAGTCCACTTATCATTATACAAATTGCTATCGAAGTATATAAATTAACGTAAATATAAATTCATATAAATCTCACAGGTCGGTTCCCACATTATTTGGTCATCTTCGAACCGGATGACGGATTATTTGATCCTTTGAACCCACATTTGGTCATCTTAGTACCGGATGAACCAGTTAACCAGTGGATTCATTAAATATACTAGTGCAGTGTTATTTAAACAAAGGCCAGCCAGTCAAAGACGGAAGCGTAGCCTCGAGGGAGCTCAGGAGCCTCCCTCAGTTCAGTTCAGCCTCATCAGCGGTTTCATGCACACCCACAGACATTTGGTGGCGTGTTATTCTGTGAAATGACAGCGCTAATATAGAAGCCAGCCAAATTAGTGGCTGGGGTCTTCGTGAGATTGTTCACGGATTTCGTGGTGTTACATTTCGCGAGAGATTATCTACGAATTTTGTGGACTTTATTTCGCGAGGTCACTAATAATATTTAATACTTCTAGATAATATTAGAAGTTTCATAGAGGCTAATTAAGAGGCTATTATCAATAATTGTGTATATTATTTCTCCAAAATAGAGAATTATTTAATATATATTGCACTAGTGATCACAGTATAATATTTACTAATTGCCAACCCACAACAGGGTAGGATATTACCATTGACTAGTTGAACTATTATCGTTCATCCTAGTCCCATTATTACCATAGTCAGTTGTACTATATTCAACAACCTAACACCATTAATGAATGGTCCAGACCCTATTTTGGGTGTAATTTTTATCAACTCGAGTTGAGTTGTATATATAATAATTTACTTATGATCATTACACCTTTGAGTGATTAATTAGTGTCTCTTCCATCCTAGGGTGATATAGAAGAGCTAACCTAAAGGTACTTCCAGTGACACTGGTTTATCACTCAAATCATTAGTGTGTATGATTGTATATATATAATGTGTATTAATTTTAAGTGCTAACCTCTAGTAGAGGTAGGATTATTGCCTAGTGAGTTCAGAATTTACCCTAGGCTACCATTAGTGTTTGTTCAGTATTATGAGCAGCCCAAGTACAAGCCCCACAAGGCTTCACCAACTAGCCAGTATGGATAATGCAGGGAGAATGAAAAGAACCCTTGCAGGTCTTAAAGGCCACTTAACAAGACAGATCAAGAAATGTGAAGATTTGTCACAACAATCAACAGTTGATTATGCTGACCTGGAAAGCTATTATCAAGCAGCTGCAGGTAAATTTGAGCAAATCAAATGCCAAATGGCTGTCCTTGTGGGGACAGACTACTACCATCAATTCATTGGTAGCCCTACTAAATATCAGGGCATAACCATGTTAAACTCAGCAGGAGGTAAATTACTCTCAGGTCCAGTATCAAGCCTGAGGAGACCTATGCCTGCAGATAAACAATACCAGTAGAAATCTAAATTTGTCAGCTGATTATATTTCTCCAGTAGCATTATACTAAGGAGATTACAGCTGACTATACCAACAGAGGTTGATGTTAGTATCATCATTTAAAGCTGGAGATGAGTTCATGAGGCCTCAGTGGCAAATCAGTGAACAGTAGCCTAAAACAGCTACAAGTCACTGCGACCAATGTCACTGAACCCACTGCAGTCTCAGAACCATACTTTACTTTAATGATGAGCTATTCAATCTTCTGAATCAATTAACTAAATTAAACCCCAATAAATCTGATGACTGATTTGATACATTTATTATTTAATCAAGATGTATTCCATGGGCCTCAGTGTTTATATATCAGTGACCAGTTACCTGAAGAAACTTCAAGTTATATCTGATGTCACTGATCTCACTGCAGTCCCTGAATCATACTTGACTGTAGTACTTGATCACATTCAGTATTCTGGGTTAAATAATAAGTAATAAGGCTTGAATATTAGCCTTTCAAGAGTTGACAGGGAAATGAAATCGCATTAGACTTCTAACCCCTGCAACTCTAGTACGGGACATCCGTCCTGTACGAACAGACACACAAATGTGTAATTACTAACTACTAACATCAAATTAATGTAATAATTCGAAGGAGGAGTATCGGTGTTCGTCTGTTCTAAACAGGACTTCGACCCGTGAGCAGCCCCCTGGGGAATTATGTCGGAAAATCCGACACCATTTAATAATAATATCATACAGACAGATAAGAGCTGTGTTGTATAAACAAGTAACCCATAGAAAACGTAACTTGTAGTGGAATTACCATCTAAAGAAAACGGGATATCATCATCACATACTATTATATTCTCCACCTATTATGGTGGGAATTATTCTTAAATACATTAGTCTTTGGACTTTACCATCATAAAAACATCTTATATAAATTAACTTAATTATCAATATTAAAGTAGAGTAAATGTGACCCTTCTATCACTTTCTGAAATCTGGACAAAGTAGGCCAGGCGTCAGGGAGGAAGGAGGGCAGTCATTGTTGTGTCACCTCCGAGACGTGTGGAGCAAATTCGGCTCCTATCATTCTGGACAATGTCGGCCAGTAACGTCAATAGTATGGAGTGTTAAACAGCCATTGTTTATAACGAGACCAGAGGCTCACACGGGAGCAAATTCGGCTCCTGTTAATTTTACTTGGACGTAGTGTTATGGAAACCAAAGGTACCATCTCCAACACGATGTCTACAATTCAAGTTAAGTGTTCTTTCCGAAACCCGTTTATCATTCATTTATGGCCATTAATGTCAGGATATAGGGTGACCCGGTTAGATCACGTGGAAGCCTCAAACTAAAGGTAATTAAGCCAGGTCTTCATGTTCCATGTACAGTTTTCTCTGAAATACTTGTCATATATAGGATTCTGGCTTCACAGCTAGCGCACTTTTGACAGGTCAAGACGAGGATGCAAGATTATGTGCACCAGTTACTGGGTGATAGAAGCTACCTCAAAGAGGATAATTTGGTGTCTACACCCTAGTTATACCTGGTGGACTAACCTGCTGTACTATAAGATAAGGAACCTTTTCAATGTATGTAGTTACTGTAGTTTGATTGGCTGCATATATATTAATTTAATAACCCCCCCTAATGTGTAGAGGATCGATTTGTGAGATTATGAGATTATTGCAGAAATACAGTCCACTTATCATTATACAAATTGCTATCGAAGTATATAAATTAACGTAAATATAAATTCATATAAATCTCACAGGTCGGTTCCCACACCTGGGAGCCAGAGGGGTTCCCCACAGAAATGGTTTAAATCATTTACTGTAATTAATATCAGAAGGGATGCAACAAAGAAATAAGACGGGGTAACAAAAAATAAATTATAATTACAAAGAAAATATTTAAAAGTGAGATAAGATACTTACTTGTCTTGCATATAATTAAATTCACCTTAAACATTAAAATATTAATTAATAATTATTTTATTGTACAGTATATAATAAAGTTGTAAAGAACTCAAAGTAAGGATTATGCTTGCAAAATGTTGGGAATATAGGTCGCCATGCATGGAGTTAAATGTGTTGCCATGGAGAGTTAAATGTGTTGCCATGGAGAGTTAAATGCCGCCATGGGCAGAGTTAAATATTGTCATAGGTATACTATAGTTAAACAGTGCCCTGGAGAGGGCTACATTATGTGTAGATTATATGTTAATGATTCTGAGACTAATTCTACCCCAGCACCAACACAAACTTGTCCAATTCTCTTTAGTAAGCTTCCACTAGTGTTCCAGCAACATTTCATGCATGTGCTGGTACATGCATTAAATTAAGCATTTTTCATGTGTACATTATGAAATATCTATCTCGCCTCCATTCCATGGAGTAGTTTGAGTGCTTTGTATCGGTTCTTATAGTTTGCACGATTCACTGTATGTATGCTTGCAGTAAAAGATCTGCACACTTTACAGCTCTGTAATTTGGCCTGCCTTGCAAGGGGACATGAGGACCAAACAATATTCTATATGAAATAGCACCAGTGCTTTGAAGAGTACCATCATTGGTATGGCATCTATTGTTTTGAAGATCCTCCTTATCCATCCTATAATTCTTTTTGGCTGTTGCAGTGTTTGCTTTATTGCAATCTCAATACATTAGGTCAAGTGATATTCCAGAAGTCTTTGATTTTGTTTGCTCCTTTCTGTGACGAGATGTGGACGTTTATATTTTACACTTCTTTCAACCCTCAAAAGCAGCTATCATCTGCTCAGCAGCTCAGGGTTTTGGCTCTTCATGCCATTTCCTGAAAGTCATTTCCTGAAAGAAAATGGAGAACCAAACCCCGAGAACTCAGCAGAAGAGCTACTCGAAGAGACCAGCACCAAAGAGACAAGGACAGAAGAGACTCTCCCTCCACCTGGTTGAGACAATGAACCATGGGGGAACAGTCCAAATGGAGCCAGATCACAGAGCCAGGAGGAATTCAAACCCTCCACAGCGCCTGTCAAATGGCCACAAACTCCCGAACCATAATATGTGCCCGGTGAAAGAGGCGGCCAACAACCCTGGCCAGACTGGTGAGAGCTGGTCACAAAACCCCAACAATAGCCGAGGAGTCTGTGAAAATGTCGAGCGAGGGCAGGGAAAAGGTACTAAGGAATGAAACCCTGAAAAATTCGACTTGGCCAGAATCCCAAAATCTACATCCACTGCACAAGACAGAAAAAAAATTCTTCAGGAGGAGAGGTTTTGGAAGAAGAGGTAAGACAGAAGAAAGAAAACCCCTGAAACCACAGCAGGACACGGCAGCTCGACTGTTTTCACACCCAAAGTGGAAGGAGCCACCCCTGGAGAAGGCCGAGCCACATCCCGAGCAAAACCCTGCTCCAACTTTGAGACCCTCTGGCATTTCGGAGCTGGATGCAGGAGGAGAGGAATGGCAGCCAGGTGCACCACACCTGAAGAGAAAGGATGATAACCATGGTGGAAATGTCAACACCCCTCAATGCCAGGTCCCTAAAAAACAAGACGAACAACAAACAACATGGCAGAGGCATAAAGAATGATGGTCATTTCCTTGACATGGATGACAAACACCCCTAAAACTCACACTAGGCAAGAGCAGATCTAAAGGGAAATCCATAAACTACACCAAAACCAAAGGGATTACCAGGGCCTGAAGGAATGGCCAAACAGGACACCCAGGCACTGGGGATGCTCATAGGGAATTATATAGGTAGACCAACACAGCCTAGTTAATGTGACTGAAGGTAACCTCAGTGTGCCATGTAAAACATGCATGCAAACACCCCAATGTGCTGCCAGATACGTCTATATCCAAGGCGTATTCTGGCCACTGTAACATCACATTGCCGGGTTCTTGTTCTATTAGTCCCATATGTGAATGTCATATGTGAACATCTGGGATATAGACATATCTGGCAGCTTTCTCAAAACCCAAATGTCGAGTACACAATGTGTCAACTTTGTGAAAGAGAAAACATGCACTCTCTTGAACATTATATTGTAGAATGTCCCATATTGACTGACTTTTGCCCTCCTGGGCTAAGGTATGCTGAACTGTGTAATTACTATATGAGTACTGGAACACTTGATGATATATTGGACTTGTACCCAAGATTAACCATGTAATGTATCAATTATACAATGTATGTATGTGATGTAACTATATAACCTGAGCTTGTAAAAGTACCTTAATCACCTTCAGTGATTAAGTGCTTAATTCCACACTAGTTTCTCTATCAGCTATCTCACCCTGTCAGAGTAAAAGAGACAAATGTATGTGAATGCATGTGTGTGTGTATGTATATGTATGTGTATAAAGTATGTATGGAAGCTGATCAGAATTACATTTCACCTTTGTAAATGCACATTAACACTTTCGCGCTATCTGGACGCGCCGGCGCGTTCGGTTTCGTCTAACGTAAACGCATAGTGGACATAAAGTTATGTCTACTTTTAAAATATTTGTATAAAATTCAATTTTTATCCGATTTACTTTGGGTTTGTTTCAAACTGCGCGCTATGAGGCTCTCTTTCTCACCACTAGGCTGCATGGTACAATAAGTTCATGAAAGGTGTGGATAACTTCGATCAAATGGTATTTTGTCCCAAACGGGTTGCAGGTGGGTGACTTTACCCGTTTATACTGGTAATTCTTCCCCCATATCATGTATTATATGCATATGTCTGTTTAGGGAATTTTATTCCAATCAATATACAACCAAAAATAACTGTGTGCAACAAGTATAAACTTGACAAACATAACAAAAGTAAAAATATTTCGTGTGTGTTTGACGCTCACTGATATGTTCCTGCGTTGTTTTATATTTGTCGCTATTCTAACTTACGCTTTGTTGATATTTTTTACCTATGGGCACATAGAACATTCTATTGCGAACACATTGACATAAAAATGAATGACGTACATAGAAAATTAATATCATGAGAGTGAAATAAGTATAAACTTTCAAAGCGCCGTGCGTCGTTCCGTCACCGATACCGGGTAACAATTTCACCACTTCCCACACTCTTGCGGGCGAGCTGCATCATTATTCTATGCTTATATTCATATCACCGTGTTGGGAATTTCATTGCGAGTCCATTGATACCAAAATTAACGCTGTAGAACAAGTGTGGAGGTGATTACAATCCCAAGAGTAAAAACATTTTGTTGCTGATGGGCGCTCACGGCGAGTCATCTACGTAGTTATTTATTTGGTGCTGGTATCCCTATATGTTTCGTGACTTATTTTACTGATGTTCTTCTAGAGAATTTTATTGCGAACACGTTGGTACCAAAATGAAATACGTAGCATGAGAACTAAGGTCAGAAGAGTAAAAAGAGTATACATATTTTTGTTTTTACGCTTAAGCGATAAAAACGCAGCGCGCACATTCGGTTGGCTGAGTGACCTTTGCGGAGAGCGCGAAAGTGTTAATGACACTATGTAAAAGACACATCGAACACTTTATGTAGGGCATACGTAAATCTGTGTATCTATGTATTTACGTATGTAGGTTAGCTTAGCATTTTAAAAGCACCGAATCACCTTTTGTGGTTGATTGTTCAATAAACCCTTGAACTATATGTTTAACACATCTCTAACCCTGTCCATGGAGGACAGAAGAAAATGTATATATGCTGGTTAGCATTGTAACTGTGTGGCCACGTCTGTGGTAGAAAATAATAATAATAATAATAATAATAATAATAATAATAATAATAATAATAATAATAATAATAAAAAACAATGTGCCCCAACCAGCCAAAATGTTCGCCTCAACCAAAGGTCCAAAGGTTTAGACAATGGGTCTCAAAGACCCCCGACACACACCCGAGGTAAAGCCCCACCCTGGTGGTCTCGCCATTAAAGACCGATCCCCCGAGCACACAGAAGAAGAGAACTGACAGTACAGGGAGAGCACTAGGGAGCACAGGGAAGGTAGCCAAGAGTATATGCAGCTCCAAGTACTTGACAAGCCCCGTCCACACAACACAAACTGGAAAAAATTCACACTCATGAAGTTAACCAAATACAGTATACAAAAACACCAAGCAAATGGCCTCCGCAGGACAAAGTCCAAGGATGATACACACTTAGCCAAGAAGGAGCAGGACTCATGCAGCTGGTAGACAACCTGGGGAGTTCCCAGGTTGTCAGCTGGAGAGACCTGGAGCCCCGACACCCCCCCCCCCCTTATTGGCACAAATTAGTGCTAACGTGCTCACTCTAGCATCGAGAAATTAGATCAATTATTTACATTCTTTTTGGAATTTGTTTGGCAGTTTCGAGGCTCCTGTTCTTTTGAACACAGCAGTGGCCTGCATTGATTTGCCGACTTTCTGGATGCTTACCCGACGCAGTGGTAGTGTCACCTGCTCTCTGCACCTCTGAGTTGCCAGGTTCTGGTCTCTGGTAGACCAAACAACTCCATGGCTGATGTGATCTAACAGTTGGGAAACCATCTTAGTAAGACAGCTTTGAGGAGCCACACTGGTCCCTCTCCACCCCCAAAAATATAAAAACATATTTACAGAAATACTGCAAGACACATACATGATTGAGAAACTTGCTGTCTTTCGTAGCCCAGCCTATCTGCATCACACCAGCAGTTATAATAGTGGCTTCATAGTACCACACTCCTGTATCAACTTGGAACGTACACCGAACACTTTCAAATGATGATGCATCACAGCGTGCCTGAAAAAAATACAAAAAAAATTAATTCAATATTTTCCCGTCAATATTTTGGCACTGAAATGTTAAAGAATTTAATTACAGAAAATGATACCAAACTTGTAATAAAGCACTATAAGGAAAAACCCAGTGTTAAATGTAATGAAACACCTCTTCCTCGAGAAGCCCCAGTGACTCCCTGAAGGGAAGCCATTGGGGCTTCACACTAAATCATACTAAACTTCACACTGAGCTTCCATACTAAAAGGTTGCATCAGTCATGGGAACTGTGTTTGGTCTACAGAGGACCAGAACCAGAACCTGCCCCCATCTCCCCCACAGAGGAACAGGAAGCGGGTGATAGTCCGCCACCCCACTGACAAAAGGCACCAGAAAGGATGAACAGCTTTACAGACTATTGTATTCACAAAAATTTAAGCCTCGAACAGCCTAACAACTTCACAAACAATTCACACTAAACAAGGGATCATTCAAGCTAGTTCAGAACTTGTTAGTGCCAATTACTGCCACCAGGCACCACAGCCCCAGCCCTCAGTTGGCTCCCCAACTAATGAACCAGCCCATTCTCTCGAGCATTCACAGTCACTAAACTGATGTACTAAATTGTCCGAACCTAGCCTATTCGAGAACCCACAAATAGAAAACGGGACATTGTGTCAATTTTGAAGTGGCCATAATTTTTAATACACCAGTATTTGGCCTTAGGGGATTTATATGTCAAAATGCAATGTACTACAGAATTCAAGAGGACAGGTTGAGTGAACAACCCAAGACGAACCAATGAACCTGGAGAGAGAGGAGGATGGCGGATTTGTCACCCATTCTCTGTGCCTCTGTGAGAAGCCAGGTTCTGTCTCCGGTCCCCTGTAGGCCAAACACAAGCCTGTTTCTCAATCAGGATCTCATGCTGATTGAGAAACAACAAAGACAAAAAGGATAAGACAGACCTGACCGAGACCAAAGAAAGACAACAAAGAGACAGAGTGGCAAAACGAATGGCAGGGAATCTCATACTGCCACAACAAGGAAAGATGTAGGCGGGACACCAACTAGCCAACTTCTCACCACACAAATGGCAATAAATACGCATCAAAACCCCAGATGCATAGGCCCTCCACAAAGAAGCAAGAGGGATCACCCTCCCTGAGTACAACTCCAGACTGGACAGCACCCACAACACCAACTGAACAGGGGGCCTCGTAGCCTAGTGGATAGCGCGCACGACTCTTAATTTTGTGGCACGGGTTCGATTCCCGCACGAAGCAGAAAAAAAGGGGCAAAGTTTCTTTCACCCTGAATGCCCCTGTTACCTAGCAGTAAATAGGTACCTGGGAGTTAGCCAGCTGTCACGGGCCACTTCCTGGGGGGGGGGGGTGTGGTTACCTTGAGGTGCTTCCGGGGCTTAGCGTCCACGCGGCCTAGTCGTCGACCAGGCCTCCTGGTTGCTGGACTGATCAACCAGGCTGTTGGACGCGGCTGCTCGCAGCCTGACGTGTGAGTCACAGCCTGGTTGATCAGGTATCCTGATCAGGTATGGATCCTGGATCAGGTATGATGTGGAAAAAAAAATAGTAGTTAGTAAACAGTTGATTGACAGTTGAGAGGCGGGCCGAAAGAGCAAAGTTCAACCCCTGCAAACACAACTAGGTGAATACTAGGGGAAAGAGGTAATACACCTCCACCTTGAGTCCAGTCAAAAGGCATCCACCATGCATATTCTGCGATCAGGTAACGGAGCTACATAGGAGAGTAGATGCTGGTTCCACAGATACACAGAGGTCCACCTCGGAGTAATCGAATGTCTCGCAGAGCCAACTTCAGAATGCATCAATGGTTCACCCTGTGGAAATGAGATGGACGTGAGAAACCCATCTGCAAGAATGTTGGACACACACTGAACGAGAACCACACTAAGAACAAAACCCCGAAAAGTCAAAGCCAAGCTACAAGAAACATCCAGCTCTACATGGATATGGACCGAAGTCAACCCCCCCCTCCCGCTCTGTTAAGGCAATGAACCATCAGGAAGCAGTCAGAGTGAAGTCAGAGCACTAAGCCTAGAGGAAGCTGAATCCTCCTTAAAGAATGCTACACTGTGGTGTGCAACTGAAGCAACAGACCTAATCGCTGCCCCTTGGGCTGAAAAATGAAGGGCTGAAAGACACCCAAGGGCACTCCTTGGGCTCCCTTCACATCTTGAAGCCTCCCTCAAAGCATCCGGAGCAGAGCCAAAGTCCTCACACAACACCTGAGAGTGAAAGGTGTCCTCCCAATGAGGCGGCTTGGGGTAGGCGTGCATTTGTGAAGGCGAACGCTCCAAAACACCAGCGGGACCAGAAGGCTCAATTGCCTCTACCATCGATGTGGACCATTACCAGAGAAGGCCTAGCTACACCCTGAGCTAAACCCTGCCCCAACCCCAAAACCCTCAGACACTTCTTAGCTGGAATCTGGGGGAGGAAGGTGGGGACCAGAAGCAAGCTGAACTACACCTGTAGGGGAAGGAAGAGGAAACATGGGATTAGTCCAGGTGGAGGTCATCAACACAACCAATTCGGAATCCCTAAACACCATAGGGGCTAACTCTGAGGCATCCAGCCAATCACTATTGCGGCAAATGCCTAACACGAGCAAGCAGAGCACACAGAATGGCAGCTGCTGATAAGATTCTAGCTCTCAGTTGGAGGCATGTTAATTCAGACCAGGTGAAAGCACACCTCACAGGACTAAGGATCGCAGGTGTCACTAACCAAACAGTCAGCATGGTGTGGCTAGAAAGAATTATCATTCTTAGGTAGCAAAGATGATGAACACCCATTAAACTTACACTCAGCAAGGGCAAGCTCAAAGAGCCGATCCATATGGACCACATCAGAGACCTTACAGAAGATTCCCAGGGGCCTGACAGAAGCTAACTAAGCAAACAATGTAATGTGACGCATTACATGTTCCGGTGACGCAGGCTGCTCACCAGAACAACAGTCACCAACTGCAGTCAAAACAACCAGGCAGTGAGTGGTGACTGCAGCGTGCAAATAAGCACATGAAAGCAAGCGTGCCCGAACACAAACCAAAAAATGCTTTCAAACACCAAACACCACCCTCCAAACAAAGGCACGAACAGAGGAATCAAAGATCCTTCAATAGCCCAAGACGAGGCTCTCCACCCCGGTGGCTAGGCCACTCGGGGACAAACTCCCAAACACCATAGAAGATAAGGTCACCATAGAAGATAACACTAATTGTGCAGCAACATAATAGTGAGCACACTGGGAAAAAACCTTCAGTGCATGCAGTCCAAAATGCAACAAGAGCCAAGCCCAAACGACAAGCCAGAACCAAAACATGCAAGTGAAGCCTATACTAAAAAGTGAAACACAGTTCACGGATGACCAGCACTTGGCTTGAAGTAGTGGAATTTGCCCGCAGTCTGAAGGACCAGAGGAGCTACGAGTCATGCGTCATCATCATAACAGAGATAGGGAGTCGACTGAGGGCTGAAGCTGGGACACCTGGTAATGGCAGTCAGTAACAATGAGTTACGAGCAATCTTGAGTAAATCCCTTGTTCTGCGTGAATTGTTTGCAGAATTGTTTGACTGTTACAAGGCTTCATTTTCTGTGAATCCTTCAGTTGCCTGTAAAGCTGTGCTGACTTTTTGGAGGCTTTTTCCAGTAGGGTGACAGATTGTCCCTGCACCTCTGTGAGGGGGGTGGCCAGGTTCAGGTTCTGGTCCCCAGAAGGCCAAACAGAACTTTCACAACTGCTGCAACCTTTCACTATGGAGCAATCTCATCAAGATTCAGGGAGCCACTGGGGCACTTCCACCAGAAATGTCAAACTTACCTGCAATCCATCAGGAGAGATTTTGAGGTATTCACTAACGTCATTGTTATTTAACATAGCATTTAGGTGAGTTGTATCAACATTTTCATAGGAGTATGGACGGCCTTCGCATATAACTGCAAAAGAAACAATTTTGTTAATCTTTATCCATTTTCCTTTACTTCATTTAACATTCTATACACTTTTGAAAATAATTATCAACATGGCATGAAACTCGGCTGAAATAGAAGTGGATGAATTTAGAAGGCGAGGCACTAGTCATATCCGAGGAGAAGAGGGAACACTAGAGGAAAGAGAGACCCCTTCATCCTCACCAAGCTTGTAGGGCACCAAGACACATGGCTCAATATATTTAGAAATTTAGAAAACAGAAATTATTTATTTGATGAATTTTATTTGTTTCCACCTGCAACTTACACACTGCAAGGCCAATAGCAGCATTTTTGTTTTATTATGTGCAGGAGAGCCATACCATCTTGGTTCAGTATAGCTGCGATACCACAACCCGTCACAATGCACATACTGTACACATGTGCATACACACACACAGTGTACACGTGTACATCTACATGTGTACACACACACATACACGTGAAAAGAAAATTACAAGCCGCCGACCAGTGGGCAGTGAGCACCACACCGGCCAGGCGAAGAAGGCACAAAACTGCATCAAAAGGCCCACCTCGACAACAAAACCTTAAAGTCCCAGCACGACCACAACACGTGCCAAGACTCAAAAAGATCAGTCTGCAAGCCAGGAAGACCCCGGAATTAAGTGGAAACTCAACAGGTACATCTAGGGCTCATTTCGGGCGCAGGGATTTGAGGGTCGCACAGGTTCTTGGCCGCCCATTCTTTATGTGCATCTGCTCCTGTGTGTTCTTGTTGCTTTGGGTCGCAGGTTGCAGCCTATTGTCTCGGCTTCGCGTTGCGGAGTTTGTGGTGGCCGCCTCCCGGGTCAGCCCTTTCTTTTCCTTCTATTTGGGTATGAAACTCCAGCGAGCTGTAGGGGCTCCCCACAGAAAACCGACAGAAAACAGAAAGGCTGCACGAATTCCCATGGACTCTTCTTCCAGGGAGCCCACCTCGACAACAAAACCCCAAAGTCCCAGCACGACCACAACACGTGCCAAGACCCATAAAAATCAGTCTGCAAGCCAGGAAGACCCCGGAGTTAAGTGGAAACTCAACAGGTACGTCTAGGGCTCATTTCGGGCAATTTTCCTTGAAAATTTTCAAGGTGTCAGTGACCCAACAGGCAGCATGACGGAGGTAAAAGTGGCGACTGTCACCCGGAGACAAGGGCACAGCAACCAACGATCCTGTACAAGATGGGTTGGAACCCGAAAGACACATTCAATGGTCCACCGAGCCCAGACAGGGGTTTCCAGGGCCCGTAGGCTGACTGCTACGGGAAGCCCGGGCAAGGTGTTGCTAACCGGTTAAAAAAAACCAGCGTTGAATGTAATGAAACGGCATTTTCTGGGTGAGCCCCGGAGGCTCCCTGGAGCTTATCGGGCTAATGTATGTTATGTTAGACCGAGACATTAGCTAAGGAGTTCAGACCTACCAGGGACCAGTGCCAGAACCTGGCCCCTTCAGAGAGGTTTCAGGGAGCAATGGCCCTGGAAAACCCCATATGGTTGGGGGTTTTCCTTATCTGCCATCGACCGGGGTTAGGCACCCAGAAAGGTAGGCGTAACAAAACAAACCCCACATGGTAAGAAACTACAACAAAAACCGAACAGAGAGGTAGAAAACTCCCTACAATCCCAAGGAAACTAGCAAACAAGCAAACATCACACTTTACTGCCGCGCCGATCGTCCGCGCAGCCCTCCCCACCCCGGGAGGGGGAGGGGGGAGCCCCGGACCTACCGCGCCGGCTGCCAAGCTCCAGTTCGGAAGCTAAGCTTCAACCAACGCGAAAAAACCGCCGACCGGTGGGAGGGAAGGTTTCCAGGGAGTCTCCGGGGCTCACCCAGAAAATGGCGTTTCATTACATTCAACGCTGGTTTTCTGTGGGGAGCCCCTACGGCTCCCTGGAGCTTCATACCCAAAGAGAAGGAAAAGAAAGGGCTAACCCGGGAGGCGGCCGCCACAAACTCTGCAACGCAAAGCCAAGACAACTGGTCGCAAACCCGCGACCCAAGGCAACAAGAACGCCCAAGAACAGACGCACATATGGATGGGCGGCCAAAAACCCGTGCTACCCACAAAACCCTGCGCCCGAAATGAGCCCGAGACGTCACCAACACAGCAGCAAAAGCTGCAAACGTCTGAACAGCACGGGCGCAAAGACAGACCGCAGGCTGGAAGAAGGAAAACACTGCGAACGACCTGGGAGACCCGAGCCCTGAAAACAGGGAACGAAGGAACCGGATCAACCACAGCGCATCCCCAGACACGGTACGCCGGCAACAGCAAAAAGCACAACCGGACAACACAGGACACACCCCCCGGCCAAACCAATCAAGCACCAATACCCCAAGAACCCCTCCGGAAAGCAGCCGTCACGACCGGCGCCAGGACAGAGAAAGGCTGCACACCTAGAAAGTTACCACCAGTACCAAAGAGCAGGAAACTGAACCGAAGGGGCTACCACAAACTGAGGGAAAGATAAGAAGGCACCCTGAACAAGGACCAGGATGGCTCAGGCGACGCATGAGCAGGCCGGAGGGGAAACAAAACACGAGAAAACGTAAGAAACGTCTTACTGTCTCCAAGACGAAGCTCGCAGGTGGGACACCGTCAACAAAGCCACCTGAACACCATAGAGATGGTGATACCCGCGTCAAAATACCAGACGCAAAGAGCCAAGGAGAAGGCCGAACCAGTCACGGACAGGACCGATTCGGCCTGCTGAAAGAAGCGAAGCCTCAGGAAAAACGCCCCGGGTACGGACACCTAGCAAGCAGCGTCTGAAAAGAAGACCGGGCCGGCCACTAAGGAACCATAAGGACTATTCTCGTGGGAATGGGCTGCAACCGAGCCAGAACCCGAAGCAACAGCTGGACCGGGAGAAGAGGAACAGGTACCCCCCACCTCGACCAGTCCTGCCGAAAGCCTCCACCGTGAAGTCCTCGCAGGTGGGAAGGGCGCCACAAAATGGGCGACGCCTAGACCACGCCGACCCGAAGACATCCATGGCCAGGAGTCCATATGCCCGACAGAGCCAACAAAACGAATCGGCGACGACTGGCCAACCCACGAAGAGGAATGAACCGAGACAGCTGTCCGCCAGGACGCAGGACACACCCCGGACACGAACCACACGGTTAGCCAAACCCCTGTGGTTCCGGCAAGAACCACCAGAGAACAGTCCAAACAGAGCTGAATGGTAGAGTACCTAGTGACCCAAACCCTCCGAAGAGCAAACCAGTCAGCCATGAACACCCGAACCGTGCTGTGAGCCCGACGGACAGAGACTCCATCAACCTCGGCCGACCTGGTGAGCACTGGTCACAAAGCCCCAGCCGAGAGACGACCCGTCCGTGAACACATCGAGCGAAGGCTCGGGGAGGTGCCAAGGCACGGAACCCCGAAAACCCCAAAGAGGAAGCTGGTGACGCAGCACCAACACAAGATCCCCAGAGGAACCCAAGGAATGCAAGAGGCGGAAGGGGAGTCTCCGCAGGAACCAACCGACGCCGTAGCCAAACCCGACTCCGCGGGCAGACAAGCACGCCGAAGTGCAGACTCCCGCACAACCGCCCAAGCAACCGCTGAGCAACCCGGGACCCCCTCCGGAACAGCCAAAGGCGGGACCACAGCCGCAGTAACACTTCTGGAGGGAAGACAATGAGGGGCCCCAAGAGCCTTAAACAAGGCCCAGGTCCGAAACCGGGACGGAAACAGATGGAAAAATCTCCAGATCACCAGGAAACCAAACCCGGCGATCTGGAAAGAACCATCCCCTGGCGAGCAGACAAGCGGACTGACTGGGAGCCCACACCAGCCAGTCGTCGAGGTAGGCCAGACACCGAATCTCAGACTCAGACAGGGCACTAAGATCCGGTAAAGATGCAAAGAGTATACGAAGTGCCCATTACAAAATAGGGAAGACAATAAAAACCTGAAGCCCCACCACCAACCGTGCTAGCCCCAGAAAAACTGGAGAGGAACGTGCCAAGAAGTGACCTGGAGGTCCAGGGCCACCATCCATGCACCCGGCCCTAACAAAATCCGAACAGGAGACAACAGTCCTCCGAGGAGGGCAGAGGATCCAGGGCGCAGGCTGAAGAAGTTCAGAAGAACTGCAGACGGGAAAAGCTCACGACTGCAAAGAGCAGACGGGAAGCCCAGAAGGATGGGGCGGATCGACCACGCCCCACGCACCCACGAAGAGGAAATGACGAAGCGCAGGGGAAGAAGCCCACCCCGCCAGCTCTGAACCCCCCCCCCAAGGGGGAGAAGCCGTCCTCCGACGCCAGCAGAGGCTGGAAGACAACCCAAAGCGCCCACCAACAGCGGGACCAAGCGAGAGGCAACAGAGCAAGCTGCTCCCCCAGCGCCCAGTCAACAGAGAAGGGAACAGAACCCCTTCCGAAAGAAAAAGTACACTACCGAAGTCATGAGGAGAGACTACGGGAATGAAACCACACTTCGCTGGAAGATGAAGTGAGGGGAGACCTGATCACCACATTCAAGATACCCAAGGGAATCGACAGGGTTGATAAGGACAGGCTATGTAACACAAGGGGCACACACACAAGGGGACACAGGTGGAAACTGAGTACCCAAAAGAGCCACAGATAGAATTAATTTTTTTTTTTTTTTTTTTTTTTTTTTTTTAGTGTCAGAATGGGAACGGGAAAGCACTAGGAAGTAATGTGGTGACTCCACACACAAGTAACGAGGCTGACCCCCATACAATGTCACATGTAGACATGACAGAGCCCAAGAGGCACAGGAACCTATACACCTGGTTTATGTGGTCCTGAGGACCACATAAAGAATATTGTGCAAGGAGCCTATGCGATGCTTTCTAACTTCAGAATTGCATTTAAATACATGGATGGCGATATACTAAAGAAATTGTTCATAACTTTTGTTAGGCCAAAGCTAGAATATGCAGTTGTTGTGTGGTGCCCATATCTTAACACTTTCGCGCTCTCGGCGAAGGTCACTCAGCCAACCGTATGTGCGCACGGCGTTTTTATGGCTTAAGCGTAAAAACAAAAATGTGTATACTCTTTTTACTTTTCTGACCTTAGTTTTCATGCTACGTATTTCATTTTGGTATCAACGTGTTCGCAATAAAATTCTCTAGAAGAACATCAGTAAAAAAAGTCACGAAAGCTATAGAGATACCAGCATGAAATAAATAACTACGAAGATGAGTCGCCGTGAGCGCTCAACAGCAACAAAATGTTTTTACTCTTGGGATTATTATCACCTCTACAATTGTCCTACAGCCTTAATTTTGGTATCAATGGACTCCCAATAAAATTCCCAACACGGTGATATGAATATAATCGTAGAATAATGGTCCCGGCCCACCCGCAAGAGTGTGGGAAGTGGGCGCACTGTTACCCGGTAACGGTGACCGGACGACACACGCGCGAAACGTTGCTTTGAAAGTTTATACTTATTTCACTGTTCTGATATTATTATTGTATGTATGTCATTCATTTTCGTGGCAATGTTTTCGCAACAGAATGTTCTATGAGCTAAATTATACTACACAAACTTGGACCAAATAGGTGTACTTACCAAGGGAAGGCTGGTTGTGGAACAGTAAGTTGAGCATTTGTTCTTCACTCCACCTTCTTCAGGTTCTTCATTCCTGAAGTTGCTCAACAGATGGTTTGTAGGTGGAGTGAAGCTGTTGCGGGTGGTTACTTCTTCACCACCCAATACACCTGTTTCCGGTGGTAATTGGTGTAGCAGGGAACAACACAGAGTGCAACACCACAGGTCTTGCATCCATAGTTCGTGTCCTTCCTTTTACCGGACCGTGCGCATGCATGACACTTGAGACGTTTGGGCAGTCTGTAAATTTCATGTTTCAGTTTGTAGTTCATGCGATTTTCTGAATCAACAATAGGGCGGCCAGATCCTCTCGCTGGAGGTGTAACAGGAGTTGCAGGAGAGTCAGATTCATCTGACAAAACAGTTTCGTCAACTGGCAGTGTGGCAGACATGTCGGGTTCAGATTCGTTGTCTGCTTCATCTTGAGGTGGTGTAGTGAACAAAGGCCGCCTCACACCAGATGGTCCGGGAGTTGGCATGGTGTCAGCATTGGCAGGAGCTGTGTCATCATTTATGTCTGGAGCGTGCCGCAAGTGTTGAGATGATGATGTTGTTTTAGGCCACTCCTCTGTGTCCCAGTGCAATAAGGCCCAGATTGCCACTTCGTGGAACTGTAGCAATGTTAGCTTTTTTCGATCAGTTGTGTTGTATTTGTACAAAACATAGGCATTATGCAATGCCATTTGCAGGAAATAAAAGGTAATCTTTTTGGTCCACTTGTAAGTTTTCCTGGTAAAATGGTAATATTTAACCATTTGATCGAAGTGGTTCACACCTTTCATGATCACTCCTCATCACTCGTTGCCGTATCATTCCCTCTAGCTCTAGGTACACTATAATCGTTGTGGATTCCAAAATCTTCCTCCAATACCTCTACATCACCTTCAGCTTCTGATAAATCCTCCACAAGGCCTGGAAGATTATTTTGTCCACTCTCGATGACTTGGAGGCTTCCTTGGGCGTAGAAGTGCTTGGGCCTTGACCTTGATCCATTTTTGATGAAGTAATTGGGTATAATCCACACGGAAACGGGTAAAAATGCTCGAGTTTGGCGCGTGAGGGGAGCGTGATCGACTCACGACACGTGACACGAAAACAATGGGCCCGTCACGTGACCGGGTAGGCCGACGCGCCAGGCGGCCTAGTGGTGAGAAAGAGAACTTCATGGCGCGTCGTTTGAAACAAACCCCAATGAAATCGGATTAAAATTGAATTTTATACAAATATTTTAAAAGTTGACATAACTTTATGTCCACTATGCGTTTACGTTAGACGAAACCGAACCCGCCGGCGCGTCCAGATAGCGCGAAAGTGTTAAGAAGCACATCAACAAACTGGAAAAGGTGCAAAGACATGCTACGAAGTGGCTCCCAGAACTGAAGGGCAAGAGCTACGAGGAGAGGTTGGAAGCATTAAACATGCCAAAACTAGAAGACAGAAGAAAAAGAGGTGATATGATCACTACATACAAAATAGTAACAGGAATTGATAAAATCGACAGGGAAGATTTCCTGAGACCTGGCACTTCAAGAACAAGAGGTCATAGATTTAAACTAGCTAAACACAGATGCCGAAGAAATATAAGAAAATTCACCTTCGCAAATAGAGTGGTAGACGGTTGGAACAAGTTAAGTGAGAAAATGGTGGAGGCCAAGACCGTCAGTAGTTTCAAAGCGTTATATGACAAAGAGTGCTGGGAAGACGGGACACCACGAGCGTAGCTCTCATCCTGTAACTACACTTAGGTAATTACCTGTTGATAGACGGTTGAGAGGCAGGACCAAGGAGCCAGAGCTCAACCCCCACAAGCACAACTAGGTGAGGACATATATTGTAAAAGCACAAGTCGCCGACTAGTGGCAGAGAGCACTACGCCGGCCAGGCAAAGAAGGCACAAAACTGCATCAAAAGGCCCGCCTCGACAGCAAAACCACAAAGTCCCAGCACAACCACAACATGTGCCAAGACCCAAAAAGACCAGTCTGCAAGCCAGGAAGACCCCGGAACCCCAAAAGGCAGAACCGGGTCACACGAGGAAACAAAGTCCCCTGAACCCACAAAAGGGGGCCCAAGAGGAAGAAACCTCCAGAACCCAAAGGAACCCAGAATCGAACCAGGGGGAGCCCAAACCACCACATTTGCCGGCGGAGAACACCACTGAAAGGCAAAGCACAGCCCCCAGCAGAACGCCCTGGGAAAACGGTCCCAACAGACCAAAAACCGAGGGGCAAGGTGTGGGAGCAAGCATACCAGCCAGGGGCACTGAGCCTAAACCCATAGGCTCAGACCCAAAATCAACACCCAAACGTTCCCAGAGGAACAGGCAACGGCAAGAAAACACCAGAAAAACAAAGAAACGACAACAGGAGAACAAAAACCCTGAAAAAAATTTGAAAACTCACCAGAGAATGCTCGCTCGCACACCCAGACGCATGTAAACAAACCGCAACGCCGCCCTGGTGGCCACGCCGTGAAACCGGCAGACGAAAATGGCCGCCAGCAGGGGCTGTGACTGACGCTAAATACACAAAAACACGCCAGCAAATGTGGGAAGCTAGCAGACTGGATGGGCGAAAAACGTCGCCCAACAGCAGAAAAACCCCGGAAGGGGCAAAACCGCCCCAGAACTGCTAGCAGGCAACCCACACAGCCCCGGGAACCAACCACAGAGGCCCCGGGGCAGAGCCGTCCTCCAAGCCCTCCGCCCTTAAAGAAAAGCAAGAGTCCATAGGAAAGGCAACAAGAAAGGGCCGCTGGTAAGACCCAGAAGCCTTGGCAGGAGGCACAGGCTCAAACCTCCGTCCCCAACCCGAACGGGGCAGCCCCCGAAAACCGCCCGAGTCTCTGCCGCAACTAAACCCCGCCCCGACCCCGAAACCCGCAGACGGTCCGGAGCCGGGAACATGGAGAGAAAGGGGTGAGCAGCACCTAACCAAACGGGGCGGCCACGGGGCATTCGAGTGGGAAACCAACCTAGCATGTTGCAGCAACCTAACCTAGCTTGCAACATGGATGCCGCCTGTACTCTGAACAGTAATAACATCAGGAGAGTACTGGAGAACAAGCAGAGAATCACTCGCAAGACTCCGGGTCAAGGTGTCAGTGACCCAACAGGCAGCATGACGGAGGTAAAAATGGCGACTGTCACCCGGAGACAAGGGAACAGCAACCAACGATCCCGTACAAGACGGGTTGGAACCCGGAAGACACATTCAATGGTCCCCCGAGCCCAGACAGGGGTTTCCAGGGCCCGTAGGGTAACAACTACGGGAAGCCCGGGCAAGGTGTTGCTAACCGGTTAAGAAACCCAAACATAACAAGAGGGTAGATTATAGCACTGAAAACCCCTGAGACGTGTACAAGCACGGGGGCCTAGCAGAGGGCCGCCAAACACTACCAGTGGAACTATAACCACCTTAGGCAGACCCCCACCAGGCAAGAAAAATGAAAAACAAAAGAAAAACCCCGCAAAAGTACACCGTCTCCAGAGGCAACAGAAACCGGCCGCCGCTTAGGTGACAGGCTGCGCAACACCTTGACGCCCTAACCAGCACAATACCAATCCCTACCCAGGGCCAAACAAGGGCCCCAAGCCCCAGCTGGCCCCAAGGGCGAGGCAAATGCCGAGCAGCAAGAACCTCTACGGGAATGGTTCCCAACGCCCCAGGGAAGATAACCCTGTTACGCAAGGGCAGTACTCACAGGGCGCTTAGGGAAGTCAGCCACTAAGCACATGCAGCCCCGGCACTGATGAAGTACTCCTGGCCACCGCACAACACAACACACGGCAGTGAACACCACACAAGGCAAACACCGCCTAGGAAACTGAGGCCAGAGAAGCGTCAATCCCGGTTGACATTAGCGAACAAACTGGAGCTTGGCAGCCGGCGCGGTAGGTCCGGGGCTCACCCCTCCCCCTCCCGGGGTGGGGAGGGCTGCGCGGACGATCGGCGCGGCAGTAAAGTGTGATGTTTGCTTGTTTGCTAGTTTCCTTAGGATTGAAGGGAGTTTTCTACCTCTCTGTTCGGTTTTTGTTGTAGTTTCTTACCATGTGGGGTTTGTTTTGTTACGCCTACCTTTCTGGGTGCCTAACCCCGGTCGATGGCAGATAAGGAAAACCCCCAACCATATGGGGTTTTCCAGGGCCATTGCTCCCTGAAACCTCTCTGAAGGGGCCAGGTTCTGGCGCTGGTCCCTGGTAGGTCTGAACTCCTTAGCTAATGTCCCGGTCTAACATAACATACATTAGCCCGATAAGCTCCAGGGAGCCGTAGGGGCTCCCCACAGAAAAACAAAAAAAACAAGGGGATAGAGGACAACACTGAAAACCCCTGCGACGTGTACAATCACGGGGGCCTAGCAGAGGGCCACCAAACACTACCAGTGGAACAATAGCCACATTAGGCAGACCCCCACCAGGCAAATGAAAATAAAAACAAAAGAAAAACCCCGCAAAAGTACACCGTCTCCAAAAGCAACAGGAACCAGTCGCCGCTTAGATGGCAGGTCGCGCAACACCTTGACGCCCTAACCAGCACAATACCAGTCCCTACCCAGGGCCAAACAAGGGGCCCCAAGCCTCAGCTGGCCCCCAAGGGCGAGGCAAATGCCGAGCAGCAAGAACCTCTACAGGAATGGTTCCCGAACGCCCCAGGGAAGATAACCTTGTCATGCAGGGGCAGTACTCACGGGGCGCTTAGTGAAGGAAGCCCCTTAGCGCATGCAGCCCCTGCACTGATGAGGTACTCCTGGCCACCGCACAACACAACACACGACAGTGAACGCCACACAAGGCAAACACCGCCTAGGAAACCGAGGCCAGAGAAGCACCTATCCCAGTTGACATTAGCTTACGAACTGATGCTAGGCAGCCGGTGAGGTAGGTCCGGGGCTCCCCCCTCCTCCTCTCGGGGCAGGGTGGGCTGCGCAGACGATCGGCGCGGCAGTAAAGTGTGATGTTTGCTTGTTTCCTTGGAATTGTAGGGAGTTTCTACCTCTCTGTTTTTTTGTTTTAATTTTTTTAAAATGTGGGGTTTGTTTTGTTATGCCTACCTTTCTGGGTGCCTAACCCCGGTCGATGGCAGATAAGGAAAACCCCAACCACAAGGGGGTTTTCCAGGGTCATTGCTCCCTAAAACCTCCCTGAAGGGGCCAGGTTCTGGCGCTGGTCCCTGGTAGGTCTGAACTCCTTAGCTAATGTCCCGGTCTAATATAACACACATTAACCCGATAAGCTCCAGGGAACCGTAGGGGCTCCTCATAGAAAATCTGCGTTGAATGTTCAATACTGTAATGAAATACCATTTTCTGAGCAAGCCCCAGAGGCTCCCTGGAGCTATCGGACTGATGTTACCTATATTGGTCTAGGGTTTCTGTCGAAGGAGTTCTGCTTATGGTGGACCATGAGCCAGAACCTTGCCCCCTCAGAGAGGCACAGGGAGAAATGGCCTAAGGAAACCCTCCCCCTTCCTGTGTTTGGGAGCTTTCTACGTCTGCCATTGCTGGGATTAGGCACCAAGAAAGATAGGTGTCCCAAAACAAACCACACTTGGTAGAAAATTGCAATCTAAGGCAGAACATGCCGCTTGTCTGCACATATTTCCTGCACATTTACAGTCTCCGTGGTGTAGTGGTAAGACACTCGCCTGGCGTTCCGCAAGCGCTTTGTCATGGGTTCGTATCCTGGCCAGGGAGGATTTACTGGGCGCAAATCCTTAACTGTAGCCTCTGTTTAACTCGACAGTAAAATGAGTACTTGGTTGTAACAACGATTCTTTGCGGCGGGGATCGTATTCCAGGGACCTGCCCGAAACGCTATGCGTACTAGTGGCTGTACAAGAATTTAACAACTCTTGTATATATCTCCCAAAAAAAAAAAAAAAAAAAAAAAAAATGCCCCCCCCCCTCAGACACCGAGCAAGCAGCGACTCAAACCAAGACTGGGCCGACCCCCATGGGGCCACAAGGACGACTCTCCTGCAATAAGACTCCAAACAAGCCAAAATCCAAAACAACATCTGAACCAGGGGGAAAGAGGTACAGGTAATCCCACCTCAACCAGTCCTGTCGAAAAGCGTCCACCGCGACGGCTCCGCAGTCGGGGAAGAACGCCACATTTATTGAGAGATGCCGGGGCCATGCTAACGCAAAGAGATCCACTTTAAGGGCTTTTTACGTTCGGCAGAGCCAACTGAAGGCGTCGGCGTCTACCATCCATTCCGTGGACAGGGGAATGAAACGTGGCAGGCTATCCACCAGGACGCTGGACATTTTCCAGATATGAACCACGCGGAGAGACGAGTCACTGGAAGTGACCACAATCAGTAGGCAACACCACAATCGGCAGACAACACCACAAGGGCACAATGCATGGCAGGAAACCGAGGCCAGAGTTGACAACCGCCCCAGCAAGCTTCAGTCTGCTAACTGGAGAGTGGGCAGCCAGTGCGAGAGTCTGGGGCTTCCTCTTCCCCCGGGGTGGGGAGGGGGGCCTGCACAGAGAAGCAGTGCAGTGGGGTGATGACGTTTGCTCGTTTCAGGGAGTTCTGGCTCCCTGTTCGGTCTTGGGTTGCAATTTTCTACCTACAAAGTGGGGTTTGTTTTGGGATGCCTATTTTTCTGGGTGTCTAACCCCCAGTCGATGGCAGACATTGAATACTCCCAAACTCAGGAGGAGGGGGGGGTTCCTTAGCCATTGCTCCCTGTGCCTCTCTGAGGGGGGCCAGGTTCTGGCTTGTGGACCCCGGTAGGCAGAAATCCTTTGACTGAAGCCCCAGATTAATATAGGTAATATCAGTCCGATGGCTCCAGGGAGCTGAAGAGACTCCCACAGAAAAAATATTAGAAAGTTTTCTTTTGCAAACAGTGGTAGACAGTTGGAACAAGTTAAGTGAGAAGGTGTTGGAGGCCACAACTGTCAGTAGTGTCAAAGCGTTATACGACAACGAGAACTGGGAAGACGGGACACCACGAACGTAGCTCTCATCCTGTAACTACACTTAGGTAATTATTCAGCTAGGTACTCAATTTATTAACATAGCTTACATTGATACTGTATTCGAGTCCCAAGCTCTACTTGGAAAAGGGGGCAGCTGAAAAGGTGATAAACACTGGTGGAAATGTGTGAGGGCCAGGTTGTGGCTCTGATAAGCAATATGGACTCCTAGGGCTGAGACTCTCGTGAAGCTACCTCGGTGACCTCATTACAAGAAACAGAAACAGACGAGTGAATGAAAGAGTTTAAGTCATTCTTGCCAGTTTAAGGTGCTAGGGTTTGAGGTGACATTCGATTCTGGCTCCTCAAGACGCTGCATTTACTGGTTCCAGAGAACCCGGTAAAACATAACATTACTTAAAACATTTTTCTCAGCACCAGGAATAAAATCAATTATTAAAGCAAACTGCTTGAAGTGATGACAATGAACTGTGGCAGGGAAAAGGTTAAGCAGAATGTGGATAACAAAAACATATGATGATGGGTCTGAGACAAGTTAAATGACATATAGTGGTACCTTAGTTTACGATTGCCTTAAATTACGATTTTTTTTGGTAAACAACTTCAAATTCCTCGTAAAATTCCTTGGTGCATGACGTTTGCCTTGGAATACGATGTCTGTTGATACCCATATGGGTTAAGCGAGCATATGGTGCTGGGTGCAGGCGAGGCATGCTCAGTTTACCAGTGCCTCACATCTAGTGACGACAGTGCTTGAATTCTTTTAAAGAATTTAATTGTTTTTTCTGCTTTTTGTGGTTTCTAAACAGTAAAGTTCTTATTATATATCATGCCATGGGTCCCAAGAAAGTCCGTAGTAAGGTTCATCCTAAGAAAATAGTCAAGTAGAGGCAGTAGAGGATGCCCCTGCCTGATTAAGAAAGTGTGCAGTATGGGAAGAAGTGCAAAGTTTTGTTGAAAAAACCCGCACAGATAAAGCTGTAGCAGGCCATTGCATTAACCTTTTTAATGACAATGTGATGTCTTGCTACAGACAAGTAATAATAATAATAAATAATAAATGTTTATTCAGCTAAGGTACATACATACAAGAGATTTTACAAAAATTGATAGATTTATGGATAGAGCTAGTACATACAATGCCTAAAGCCACTATTACGCAAAGCGTTTCAGGCAGGAAAAGCATTAAAGACTAAAACTTAATACTAATTGAGTTTAAAGCATAAAATGTGTTGAGAACAAATAAAAATAAAAGTAAAAAAGGGGGAAAACATGGCTGAAAAAGCAGCACAAATACAATTAGGTCGATAAACAGCGTTGTTTAAAAAAACAGACATGGGTTGACAATATATCTTGAGGTTATCTCGAGATGATTTCGGGGCTTTAGTGTCCCCGCGGCCCAGTCCTCGACCAGGCCTCAACCCCCCAGAAAGCAGCCCGTGACAGCTGACTAACACCAAGGTACCAATTTACTGCTAGGTAACAGGGGGCATAGGGTGAAAGAATCATCCCTGGAAATTCAGCTTGTGGTCAATGAGAATGCCAAGGAATTTGCCATCTATTTTGTTACAAATTTGGGTTTGTTTATTCTGAGATTTATTTGATTAGAGGATTTATTGCCAAACAGAATATAGAAAGTTTTGTCAATGTTAAGGGTAAGTTTGTTGGCAGTTAGCCAAAGATGGACTTTATTTAGCTCAGTATTTACTGTGGCATTTAGAGCAAGGGGGTCCAGTCTGGAGTAAATGAAGGTTGTGTCGTCAGCAAATAGAATTGGTTTGAGGTGTTGGGAGGCATTTGGAAGGTCATTAATGTAGACGAGAAAGAGGAGAGGGCCAAGTATGCTGCCTTGAGGAACACCGATGTTGATGGGTAGGGTGGGAGAAATCGAATTATTCACAGAAACATACTGGAGCCTGTCAGTAAGGTAAGATTTGAGGTATTGCAGGGAGTGACCTCTGACTCCATAATGATGTAATTTAAGAAGAAGGTTTTGGTGGTTGACAGTGTCAAAAGCCTTACGCAGGTCCACAACAGGGAACTCATTTTTATCAAGAGCTGCATGAATCAAGTTAATCATACTAATAAGTGCATCGTTAGTGCTTTTTTTGGGTCTGAAGCCATATTGACAAGAGCTAAGTATATTGTGTTTGGCTAGATAAGAGTAAAGCTGCTTGTAGATTAGTTATTCAAATATTTTTGACATGTTAGGCAGGATTGATATAGGTCTGTAGTTGTTAACATCTGTGAGATCACCACATTTGTGGACATGGGTTACTCTCGCTTTTTTTAGAATATTTGGAAAAGTTTGGAGTTCAAGTGACTTGTTGAAGAGCAATGCAATAGCAGGGGCTAAAGATCTGGAGGTTTTTTGTAAATTAAAGTTGGTATCTCCTCAAGGGCACTAAGACTTGGATTATCTCATTAACGAAAGGATTATCTCATTAACGTCGGTGGAATTTGTAGGCTTTAGGTACAGAGACTGTGGATAGTTACCTGTAAGATAGTCCTTAACATCAGTACTAGAAGATGGAATATCATTTGCAAGGGATGACCCAATGGAAGAGAAGAACCTATTGAATTCAATAGCAGAACCAGAGGCTAAAAGCTGACCATCGTTATTGAACAGGAGTGTTGGTTTGTTATTTAAAATCTTCTTTGATCCCAATACTTGTGAAATTGTGCTCCAGGATTTTTAATGTTGCTCTTTATTTGGGTAAATTTATCTTCGTAGTATTTAGTTTTGGCTCGTCTAATTATTTTAGATAGCAATAACGAGTAATTCTTTGAGAATTCTTTGGAGACGGTTCCTAACCTATACTTCTTCTCAAGGCCATGTTTTTTATTAATGGATTTAAGTATTCCCTTTGTAAGCCAAGGATTGTTAAGTGTTAAAATGTAGGGAAAAATAAGTGTCTTTGGACAGATTCTTAGACAAGCAAGCAGGGAGCCACAACTAGGTCCTAGTGGTATGCAGACAAAATGCAAAACGTAGGAGTAGGTGCCCCAGAAATGTCATCACTGCCTGATGTTATAATGGAATGGGACTCCCCTTTCAAACACTAACACCTCTCCTCCCTTTCCCCCCTCCTCACTGTCTTCCAAACGCAAACAACGAGTCCTCAATAGAGGCAAGATATATCGTAGTATAACATATGGGTAGTATTCTGTATAACATGTATTTGACGTTAATATTTTTGGGTGTGTAATTCATTATTTCGTGTGTGAAAATTCGTTTTGGTTTAAGATTTTTTGGTTTACGACCCGTCTCTTGGAACGGATTAAAGTCGTAAATGAAGGTACCACTGTATAGGCCATCATGATGAGCAGAAGCAAACAATAAATTGAATATGAATACAAGCCAAAATTTTAAACTTGCAGACAACTTTTTTCAAGGTAATAAACAACAGTGAATAAATTACATATCATAATTTGTAGACATTAAATTCATTGTAGGTTAAACATAGCAAAAACTGGACACATTTAAAATAATTATAGCATGTAAAAAAGTATAATCATGAATGAATTACAAATTTAAAAAATCTAAAAAGCACTCTAGCAAGGATTACTCAAAAGAATATAAGGGTAATTATTATAACATGTTGACAATGTACCTTAGAAGATCTATGTTAATTCAGTTTAACTTTCAAAGAAGGATTCAATATTTACATTTCCATACGGCATAACTAGTTTTTTTTTTTTTTTTTTTTTTTTTTTTTTTTTTTTTTTTTTTGAGATATATAAAAGAGTTGTTACATTCTTGTACAGCCACTAGTACACATAGCGTTTCGGGCAGGTCCCTGAAATACGATCCCCTGCCGCGAAGAATCGTTTTTTCATCTAAGTACACATTTTACTGTTGCGTTAAACAGAGGCTACAGTTAAGGAATTGCGCCCAGTAAATCCTCCCTGGCCAGGATACGAACCCATGACATAGCGCTCACGGAACGCCAGGCGAGTGTCTTACCACTACACCACGGAGACTGCTACAGTTAGATTATACTTTGCTACAAATCAATCAACTTACACAAGTTGTCAAGACACCATTGTGCACAGAAACCAACTTGGCGGTGCACAAAGTCTGTGTGATTCATCCATGATTCTAGCGTCCTAAGTGGGTTACACACACCCTGACTGAGGCACTGCCTGATACTCGTCTTGTTCTCACTCGTCTGGGCAAACTTCTCGAGGGCTATCAGTGCGAAGAGGATCACACACGGATGGTTACTCTCATTCTGTTGGCACAAAAATAACTGGTAATAAATAATAGAGATATTATAAATTAAGTGATGAATGTAATCAAAGCTTTTTCTGGAGGGCCTCCCTCGGTAGCTTCCCGATGCTTCTCTTGGAATATAACTCCAGGAAAACACGACAGTAATTAAATTTAAATAAGAGTGTAGGCCAAAAACCTGGCATTGAATGTAATTAAACGCTTATTTGTAGGTGAGCCCCAGTGACTCTTTGAAGATGCACACCAAAATGGTTTCCATCTACCAAGTCGCATCAGTTGTGGAGTTCTTAGGCTGAGTGGGGACCAGAGCAAGAACCTGGCCTCACTCTCTGCGGTGCAGGGAGCAGTAGCATTTCGCCACCTCATTGGGAAAGTCATCCAGAAGGTCTGCGAGTCAAAACAAACCATTGCCGGGTTCAAAAGAGACTGAAATCTCATAATCTGCCTAATGAATTCCCCCAACTATGTAAATTAATAATCAAAACTTGCTCCTTGGCACTCACCTCCCCTCCACTCATTTGGAAGTTAGGGGGATCACTTCCTCCAGGGGTCTGAGCTCTCAGTTCTGGAGCAGAGATACAAACAAGACCCAACAGACTACCTGGGAGTTACCGGGACTCACCTGTAAGATGGCATTTACCTGCCAAATGGGGTTCTGGGAGTTGTTCTACTCCCAAAGTCCGGCCCAAGGCTAGGCTTGACTTGTGAGAGCTTGGTCCACCAGGCTGTTGCTTGGAGCGGCCCGCAGGCCCACATACCCACCACAGCCCAAGTTGGTCTGGCACCCCCTTGAAGAAAACAATCTATATCTCTCTTGAAGACATCCACGGTTGTTTCGGCAATATTATGCTTGGTGGGAGTATGTTGAACAACCGCGGACCTCTGATGATTATAGTGTTCTTTGATTGTGCCTATGGCACCCCTGCTCTTCACTGGTTCTAGTATTTTCCACGTGTATATTATTTTATATCTCTCTCGTCTCCTTTCTAGCGAGTATATTTGGAGAGCTTTGAGACAATCCCAAACTTTTAGATGCTTTAATGTGTCTATGTATACTGTATATATGTTCTCTGTACTCTATTTCACCAATTTCTCTCCTGCTCTGGAGGGGAAAGTGAGTATCGAGCAGTACTCAAGATGGGACAGCACAAGTGATTTGAATAGTATAACCATTGTGATGGGATCCCTGGATTTGAAAGTTCTCGTAATCCATCCTATAATTTTTCTGGCCGATGCAATATTTGCTTGGTTTTGCTCCCTAAATGTTAGGCCTTTAGACATCATTATCATATTCATCATTATCACATGTGATATTTCATCACATTCAATGCTGGTTTTCTGGGGGTAACTCATTATTGCAGTTCTCTGAAGCTAATGACCTATTGAGAAGGAAGAATACATCAGAACTTATTAGAAAGGAGGGAACCACATAAGTCCGGACGAAGAATAGACCCCCCCGCCCCGGATAAGAGACATGACCAAAGGCCACACACAAACACTGAAGCCCAAGAACATTCATCAAATATTGTGCCACCACAACCCTGATAAGACTACCAAAACCCCTGCGCCCAAGTATCGGCCCAGGACACATTAGCAAACACAGCCGTGAGAGCAGCATACTTCCAAACATCATAAGCACGAGGATAGACTGCAGGCTGGCCAGACTAAACTTAACACTGCGGATGACCCGAGATATAAGAGCCATGGAACAGGGAACAAAGGAAAACAGGATCAACCCACAAACGTCTAACGAGGCAGAATCAGTAGCATGAAGGTAGCAGTGTAGAACCACCACCGGACAGAGCAAATGACGAACTCCATCATTTTGAACCGTTTGACACTGGTTCTTCTCCCCCGTATTGAGCATGTTATGAGATTTTGGAGTCTTCCTGGCTGGCAGACTGCCCCTTTTTCTCTATCTTGGAGCTTTGCGTGGCTTTTGTCGTACCCGGACGCTTGAGTGGCAGAAGGTTTCTTCGGTGTTGCAGGTATTATTAGGGGGCTCATTTGAGTTCTCAATGAGTGCCTTTTTGCCCCTGTGCTTTCTCGTGATGTGGGTCTAGTGTAGTTGCATGCTCAGGTTCCCACTCTTTCAGCTACCTTGGCAGCTGAGGACCTTCGAACTTGGCGTCTTTATAAGACCTCCTCAAGATTAAGGAGGTCTCAAAATTAAGGTGGGGAGGTTGCAAAGGAGGTCTCAAAATTATGAGACCTCCTTAGCAAAGTGGTGGAGCCCCACCAAATTAATATGATTGGTTTACTGTCCCTTTTACAAAATATATAAGGTGGTCTCATAATTTTCCACTGCAAGGGTGGTCCGTGGATGGACTTCCCCAGGCCATCAAAATTTGATGTGACAACCTTGATCCCACACATAAGCTCTAAACCCTGTTGTCTGACCTTTAGCAAGAATCAGGTCAGAACTACACTCTCACTCCCAACAACTAGATTGTCCATGTATAATAATACAAGATCTATAAACTTCTTAAACCTGCTTAGCTTGTTACACTTGGAAAGAACCAAATCCCTGGCTAGTAAACATGCAGACTAACTGGAAGCTCACACCAGCCAGCAGTGACTTACCAAGTGTGCCACCAAGTACTGGAGGGTAGTGTGGGTGAGCAGTGCTATGGAGGCTGGGCCAGCAAGTTTCTCAGCAATACACCCCAAGACAACACAAATGTTGCGATGAAGGCGGGGCTCCTTCCAACTATCCCCTGCACTATCACCACCCAACTTGAAAAACTTGCTCAGATGAACGACTGTTTCCTATAAAAGAAATTACAAAATTTTTGTGAGGATCTATTCCATCTAAAAAATATGAAAAATTATTGCAACAGTAGTAAAAACTATTTATGTCTGTTGATAAGAAAATCAGCTCCCTGAAGCTAATGTGCCGAGATTGCACCACACTCAAAGATTAAGTTAGTTGTGTAAGTTGTGCTTGGTCTACCGAGGACCAGAGCCTGAACCTGCCCCCCCCCCCCTCCCCTCACAGAAGCACAGGGTGCGGGTGACAATCTGGCACCCCTTATCATTCAGTTACCTTTCGATGATTCCAATGATCAACATCCCTATGGCCCAATATCTGATCAAGCCTCCCGAGGCCAGATTCACGAAGCAGTTACGCAAACACTTACGAACCTATATATCTTTTCTCACTCTTTGGCGGCTTTGTTTACAATTATTAAACAGTTAATGAGCTCCGAAGCACCAGGAGGCTGCTTATAACAATAACAACAGTTAATTGGCAAGTTTTCATACTTGTAAACTGTTTAATAAATGTAACCAAAGCCGTCAAAGATTGAGGAAAGATGTACATGTTCATAAGTACTTGCGTAACTGCTTCATGAATCTGGCCCCAGGTTGGTAGTCTGGTCAACCACCAGAAAAAGTTAGCGCAGCTTTACATACAACAGGAGGTTTACAGAAAACAAATACTCAAAATCACCAAATAACTCTCCAAACACTTCACACAGAACATAGATGTGTTACGACTCAGCGTAAACCAATTATGGCTGGATACACTGTGATATACTTGTTAACCAATTGAACATATGACACCATTTATTTACATATATTGTAATGGGATTGCTATTGCTATACGTGTTGTGGATGTATATTTATGTTGTGTCTGTATTTAATATTTCGATAGATTGTTTTGGACGTCTGTGAACTACTGTACATGTTTGAACGTTGTGCACGTGTGTGCACTGGCCAGTGTGGTGTGTTTGTGTCTTGTGCTTCAGAGCACCTAACCTGGGTTGGGGGCCTGCCAATATTTATTTAACTACTGTTGCAAGTTATTATTATTATTATTACCCACAACATCTGCGTATGTTATAGTTCTGACGTTCTTGACTCGGGTCTATTTAAATTGTACTTTTTAGTACCCCGAGAGGATATAAAGTATTATGTTAAGTTGGTACTGTGCAGTTGACCTGTGGGGGGTGGACTAGCTGCCTGCCTTCACTGGTCTGAAAGTCATGATAGCATTAAGTGGAAAATTTTGGTGCTCTGTTGAGCAAGTAGGAATATTTGTATTTTGTCGGGTAAGGTAAAACAGTGATTATTTGTGGATTATTGTATTAAAGATATCTTGAGGTTATCTCGAGATGGTTTCAGGGCTTAGCGTCCCCACGGCCCGGTCCTCGACCAGGCGTCCTTTTTGTTACACATCCCCAGGAAGCCCGTAGCAGCTGTCTAACTCCCAGGTAACTATTTACTGCTATATAGTGTATAATTTTATATATTTTTAGACTTTTAAATCTCGTGGTTAAGCGATGTGTTCTATATTTTCCTTTGTGGGGACTTTTTTTTTTTTTTTAAGTCATTTGGGAATTTAACTTTTTCAAGGAGTTTTGACTATCATTTGCCTGTCCAATTGGGACTTAGTTTCTTGAGGGCAAAGTGTTCAGTTGCAGTTCCTTGTTGCTTTGTTAATATTAATATTTTCTAGCCAGCCTGGTTGACCAGACAACCAGCCGGAAGGCCTAGTTGGAGACCGGGCCGTGGGGCCGTTGATGACAGGACACCACGAGCGTAGCTCTCATCCTCTAACTACACTTAGCTAATTAGTTTTTACTTTGATTTTTGTGCTTCCTGGAGGCTAATTAACAATGTCAAAAGAACAAGTACTTTTTTCTTGGGGGACCACGGGGCTGTCAGCATTTAACAGTTGCTCCGCTTAAGGGTTAATTTCATGTTGAAAGCAATAAATAAAACCCTTGCAAGACCATACTGTAAGTAGGATGACAAACCTTGCTGGGTAATGGGCAGTCGTCCAGCAGGAGTGTGATGACAGCTGGCCCAAGAGGGTCATTCAGGGGAATTACTTGCACCATCGACCGCACAACTACAAGCCAACCAGCTTCCTTGTCTGCTATGGAGTGCAGCTGAAGCATTGAGGGTGGAGGATCCTGATCACTGTAAAAGGGTACAATAATTTCATACACAGTATAGTCCATAAATTTGTACTAACTTTAATTACACAGAAAAATACACTAACATGATATACTGTATATCAAAGAGAAAGTCCACTGGGGCTCTGAGGCTCTCACTAGCTCTCACTCAGCTTGTCAGGAACTCTCACTAACTTTAATGTAAGTAATAAAGTGACCGGACTTGTTCCTTTACAATAAAGAGCAGAACCACAGGGAATATATTAATGTTGTACATGATAATGATTATGAGTTAGATCAGTCTCCAGACACAACCTGGTGAAGCCACGAGTGGCAGGTGCATCCCACCGAGCAGCCGTGGCCCAGGTGTGGGGGTCAGGGAATGGAAGCAATCTGCAATCCCCTCCCCTACTACTAGAAGCAAAGGGCGCAGAAGAATGTTGCATTCTTGTCCTAATTTCTAGCAAAATTAATTATACTCGGTAATACAGTAATAACAAATGTCATTGAGAAGACATTGCAGCATCAAAGTGCTTTCCACAACATGGTAGTTTGATCTAAAAATTGTTTACGTAGTTTTGGAAAAAGGGCAATAACTAACAATAGTTAAATTGTTTGTTTTCATCTTACACCTGGCAGAAGCATATCATTGTAATCTACAAGAGGGTGGAGGAGGCTACTAAAAATGGGGAATGTTGCATATTTGAGGGACAGACTTTCAAGCCACAAAATCAGAGACCAAAAAAACAGCCCTGCATCAACTGTAATGAAATGCCAATTTCTGTCGAGCCTCCAGTGGTTCCCAAATGCTATCTCGTTAAGATGGTTCCCAATTACTAGATTGCAACATCCTAGAAGTTCAGTTCAGATTACGGGGTAAGAGAGCCAGAACCTGGCACCCTCAGAGAGGCACAGGAAACAGGTGACACTCCACTACCTCACCAGGAAAGGCACCCAGAAAGTCAACAAACCAATACATACCAAAGCTTGGTTCAAAAGAGACTGAAGCCTCACAAACGACCAAAAGAACTAGCCCAACAATGTAATCAAAGATCTAATTTCTAGAAACAAGTGTATGCTCATTTACCCCCATCCCTTCCACTCGTTTAGGGAAAAAGGGTGGGGGTGGGGGATCATGCTATCCACTGACTAGAGCAATCAGTTTTGAAGCAGATACACACACAACTGACAACCTGGGAAGGAGAAAATCAGGAAGCCATAGGACCTCACAGAAAATGGCATTTCATTACATAAATGCAGGGTTTCTGGAGAAGAGCTCTTTGTGGCTTCCTGAAGCTGAACCCACAGAAAATGAAAAAGAAAGGACTCCCCAAGAAGGAGGAGGAACAGCAGGTAGGTACAACAAGGCCGAGGCAACAGGTCAAGAGAGACAACACAATGCAACCCAAGGGTGACGAGGCTCGGGAAAATGAACCAAGTACTAGATCGCCAGAACCCCGTTCGACCGGCAGAACCCGTGGGTTCCAATATCAACCTAGGACATATTAGCAAAAACATCTACACGAGTGGTGTACTTATGAACATCATGGGCACGAGTACAGACTGCAGGCTGGCTAAACTTTATAACACTACAGACAACCCGAGAGACAAGAGCCTTTGAACAGGAAACCAAGGAAATAGTTTCGACACACAAAGCATCCACCAAGGCAGAATCAGTGGCACCGATCATGCTCTCAATGTTCAGTCCAATAATTCAGGAGTGGTCACGTGGTGTATTCCTTGTAAAATGCTGGAGAAAGTAATCAGGTCAAGAATGGTGGAGCATCTTAGTAAAATTGACTTTGTGACCAAAAATCAGCATGGATTTAGAAATGGAAAGGTATGCTTGACAAGATTGAGTTTTATGACAAGGTTACCAAAATAAGACACTAAATGGAAATCTGGGTAGACTGTATTTTTCCAAGACTGCCAAAAGGCATTTGACACTGTTCTCCATGGAAGATGTGTACAACATGGAGAACCAGGCTGGGATAACTGAATACACTGAACTGGGTAAGGGAAGTATTTGAAGGACAGAAAGCAGAGTCACAGTCAGAGAGGTGGTTTCAAGCTGGAGGAATCTAACAAAGGGTCCCACAAGGCTCTGTCGTGGAACCACTGCTGCTCCTAATTTATGTGATTGACCTATCCGAGGGGGGTGAGCTCAGACATGTCAATGCGTGCAGATCATGCAAAGCTCACGAGAAGCATGAAAACAGACGAGGGCTGCAGAAAGTTACGGGATGACCTTGACAAACTCCAGGAGTGGTCAGACAAATGGTTACTAGAATTCAATCCCAATAAGTGCAAGGTAATGAGGATGGGAAATGAAGAGAGGAGACCAGAAGGCATCTACACCATACAGGGAAGGCAGCTACAGGAATTAAAAAGGGAGAAGGATCTGGGAGTGGATACAATTGCGACACTCGCACCAAAGGTAAAAACAAACTGAATGACACAGGCAGCATATTGGATGCTGGCAAATATAAGAACACAGTTTAGGAACCTGACTCAGGACTCCTTCAAAGCAATCTATACAACATTTGTTCAACCAATAATGAAATATGCAACACCGGTATAGAATCCACACCTTGTGAAGCATAAAGCCAAAACTGAAAAAAGTACAAAAGTTTGTAACAAGAGTGGTGCCAGAGCTATGAGGGTTAAGCTATGAACTAAGATAATAAAGATAATAACTATATCTCACAACCCTAAAGGATAGACGAAACAGAGGGGATATAATCACAACTTACAAGATACTGAGAGGAATAAAGTGGACAAGGATAGCCTCTTCAGATTGAGAGAAAGCAGGAAAAGATGACACAGGTAGAAGCTGAAAATGCAAATGAACCGAATGGATGTAAGAAAGTACTCGCACCCTGTACGGGTAATTAACAAGTAGAATGCTCTAAAACATGAAGTTGTAGAAGCCACCTCCATCCACACCTTTAACCCTTGTGATGCTCAGGGCTAATCAGCATTTGTCACCCACAGGGGCATACTAAAAAAAAAAAAAAAAAAAATTCTTCTAAACCTGTTAATTTGTGTTCTCTGATCATGGGAAAAATAATAAAAAAATCGTAAGTGGCATATATTGCCCGCTATAGGGTGGGGAAGTCTGGCAAAAAACAGGCACTGATTCAGTGTGCGTCCCAGGCGGTCTGTTGCTCTCCAGCTGTCAGGCCGGATTGGCCACAAAGAGATAATTACCTAATTATTTCAATGTCTGATTGATATTTCATAGTTTTTTGCTGTAATATTATTCAATAGTGTAGTGTGATATATTTATATAATAAAATGAGTGAATCATCGCTGTACTCAAAAATATGGTGTGCATATTGTTGATTCAATTATGTTCATCAAACAGTGAACAAATACTTTGTCGGTTATTACACTATATACACAGGTTATATGTAAGTATCTGCATGTTTTGTTCACCATAACGAACCACTAAGTTGGTATTATGAGTCAAAAAGCAACGAGGAGTGACCGCCACACACCAGCCAGCCACTCGCTGCCACTCACGCCCTCAACACCTCACTTGCCCATATTCTCCTCCCACCATACTTTTTTGCTTTTATTCACTATATACAGACGTTATATACAATGGGGCCTCGACTTATGATGCTAATCCGTTCCCAGAGACGGATTGTAAGTCGAAATATCGTAAGTCGAAGCGATTTTTGCCATAAGAAATAAAGGGATTTGAATTAATCTGTTCCCCACCCTACAAAATATTAACATACAAATACATTTTATACTGAATACAATGTTTTTTTTTCTAACTACAATACAGTACCAAAGTTTCTCTTACCTTTATGGAGGGCTCTTGATGGCGTATAGAAGATGGTGATGAGGGGGGAGGAGGAGAGTTGTTACTGTTTGGAAGGGGAGTCCCCTTCCATTATCACATCAGGCAGTGATGTTTTCTCTGGGGTACTCTCTCTCTCTCTCTCCTACATTTTGCCTGAATACCACTAGGACCTGGTTGTGGTTTAGTGCTTGTTTGTCTCGCTACAAATTTGTCAAGAGACATTTGTTTTTCCCTTCGTTTTAACATTTGTCTGCAATGATGCATCAGTCATTGAATAGGTTAAGGCAACGACCTACTGCAGCTTGATTTGGGCGAGTCGTTTCAGTAAAGGTTTGCAATTCTTCCCATGCTGCACACATTTTTCTTAATTGTTGAGGAAGAGACATTCTGTACTCTTGTTTCTGCTCTATGGTCATCCTTACACGGGTTTTCATATGTTGAGCCTTACCACTGACTTTCCTGGGACTCATGGCGTGATATATAATAATTACTTTAATGTTCAAAATGCAAAAAATCACCACAAAAGCGGAATTTCTTATAGGCGCGATTGTCACTAAGCTGGCAGCTGTAGTAAACTGAGGCAGGTTGGCCGCGTGACCGGGATCCATGCGCTCAGTCGACCCGAACGTGTACCAACAAATATTGGAAGTCGACGACACCATCGGATGTCGAGTTGCATTTTTCGATAAAATTTACATCGTAACTTGAAATTATCGTAAGTAGGGGCAATCGTATGTCGAGGTGCCACTGTATAAGTATCTACATTCGTGTTCACTATAACGAACCACTAAGTTGACATGCTGAGTGGCAGTGGCAGCCCGCCACTGGCTGCTACTTCCTCCCTCCCTCAACTCACCTGACTCACCCACATTCTCCTCCCACAATACTGTTTTTGCTTTTATTCACTATATACAGACATTATATATAAGTATCTACATGTTTTGTTCACCATAACTGTACAACTAAGTTGATATAGTTAGTTCAGGCACTAAGAGAAGTCGCTACACACAGTCTGGTGGCGGTTGCTTTTCTCACACATTCAAGGTCAGACACACTAAAATTTCACACCAACAATACTGTTTGTAGTGTTATTACCCTATATACAGACGTTATATATAAGTATCTACATGTTTTGTTCACCACAACTGTTCAACTAAGCCAGTATAATGCCCAAAGAGCATAGTGGCCATCTCTACCAACATGACAAATTATGCAGATGTTGCCACACCCATCACCAAAATGGCTTCTCCCCACACTCCTTTTGCTGTTATTACACTGTATATACACGTTATATATAAGTATCTACATTCGTGTTCACTATAACGAACCACTAAGTTGGTATGCTGAGTGGCAGTGGCAACCAGTGGCAGCCCGCCACTGGCTGCCACTCCCTCCCTTCCTCACCTCACCTGACTCGCCACCATTCTCCTCCCACCATACTGTTTTTGCTTTTATATACAGACGTTATACATAAGTATCTGCATGTTTTGTTTACCATAGCGAACAACTAAGCTGGTATAGTGAGTCCAGACAGTAAAGGGTGGTCACACACAGTCAGCAGACAATGCTACCTCCCTCCCCACCAAGATTACTCCTCCCACTACAGTGCTAATCATCACAACAATCTTGCTATTATCAGAATCCTGGTTATTTTTATCACAATCAGGGGTCTTCTGTAATACAGTCTCCGTGGTGTAGTGGTAAGACACTCGCCTGGCGTTCCGCGAGCGCTATGTCATGGGTTCGTATCCTGGCCGGGGAGGATTTACTGGGCGCAATTCCTTAACTGTAGCCTCTGTTTAACGCAACAGTAAAATGTGTACTTGGATAAAAAAACGATTCTTCGCGGCAGAGGATTGTATTCCAGGGACCTGCCCGAAACGCTACGCGTACTAGTGGCTGTACAAGAATGTAACAACTCTTGCATATATCTCAAAAAAAATAAAAAATTAATATCACTAAATAATAGCATGAACATGTATATTATGGCATTTTTAGGCGATGCTGTGGTCACAAGCTGAACAGCAGTGCTGTGAGCTTATGCTACGTGTGTCAGGCTTGGTGGTTCACTCAATACTGAGGCCCTCACACCCAGGAATTTTGCCCACGATTTTTTTTTAAAATGGCGTTTGTTTACAAGAGCCCTGATGAAGGTGAACACGAGGTGAACCCCATGTATCCGTGGACCGTTTAAATCTTGCGTAGTACTCCAATACATCATATGATGGGATGCTCAATTTATAGCAAGTCACTTAACCCATCATATGATGTGTTGCGCAACTGAACACTTCGATGCTCTAGGCACGCATGCACCACACTACTCCGGGTGGGTTTGGGCATTCCGCGGGAGCGTGCGGTAATTCTGAAAAGTGTATAATCTATTCAACTTGGTTATCTAAATTCTCTTCCTAGGTTTTTCAATTTGGTATCATTGTGTTCGCAATAGAATTCTCTACAGGATTAGGCATATTAAGTCCAAATGCCCAGCATACCATCTGCAGCAAACAGAGAAAGTGAGAGCGTGTTACCCCGGGAGCGCGCAAGACCGATAAAATGTGTACACTCCTTTCACTTTGGTCACCTCAATTCATGTCCTAGGTCTTTCATTTTGGCATCAATGTGTTCGCAATAGAATTCCCAACAGAAGTATATGCATATACAGTACAACCTCGATTCAACGTACCCCAATTCAACGAATCTCCGTCTAGTTTGCACATTTTTTAGGCCGGATTTACTCACCCGGTTCACCGAACAATGGTTTGCCGAAGCGGGGGATGTTCGGATTTGCTTATGATGTCGAGACAGAGTTTACAGACTGGTGGAAAACTTTCCCATTATATCACATATTACAATTAATAATTTGCTCATATGAGAAGTTCAATCACACAAGTGGACCGCACAAGTGGTCCACAAGCTTACGATGTTGGGACAGAGTTCACAGAGTGGTGGAAAACTGTCTCATTCTATCTACAATTAATAATTCCTTCATAAGCCAAGTTGGATCCCACAAATGGACCACACAACAAGTGAACCATATGAACCAAACACAAGCCAGAATGGTCCACACAACAAGTAAAGCATATTAACCAAACACCAGCCAGAGTGATCCACACAAGTGAACGACTGAGTTTCAATGACTTTCGTTCACTGATTTGTGGCACACGTATCTTTGTAAATTAATTTAAAGGCTGAAGCATGAATAGCTAGCTAATGTGTTGAAAATCTTTTAATATACAGTACATTTTCTGTGATGAAAGAAGATGAGTGAGGGTGGACAGATAAGGGAATACTGTACTGTAAACATCACTTTACAGTGAGGTTTCACTCACTTTCGTCTGTGTCGTTATAGTTCAGTAACCCATGACTTTGAATGTTTCAGATTAATAAATCATTTCTAAAACTGATGTTTTAATTACTTTATTATCCTAATTAAACTAAACTAAATAAAACCAAAAATATACTGTAATATGATAGATATCTGCTATTTGAGAAATTATTCATGTTATGGGCGGCTCACAAGTCCAGCGCGAGTGGACGGGTCTAATCTGTGTGCACACACCATGCTTGTTTTGTTCGATTTCGTCGCTATAGTTCAGTGACCTATGGCTTCGAAATAATAAAATTAATAAATCAGTTCTAAAGTAAGTATTTGTATAGCTCTTATTATCGGAATAATGTTGCTAAACTAAATACATAACCCAAAAATATATAATTTGATGTAAATCCAATATTTGAGAGAAATTTATGTTACTGGAAATCGAACACAACACCATGCTTGTTTCGTTCGATTTCGTTGCCACAGTTCAGTGATCTACGGCTTCGAAATAATAAAATTAATAAATCGGTTCTAAAATAACCAGCATTGAATGGAATGAAACGCCATTTTCTGGGCGAGACCCGGAGGCTTCCCGGAGCTTTACCAGGCTGATATACTAATGTCAGACTTTGGCATCAGTCATGTGTATGGAGTTCTAGGGCCTACCGGGGACCACGGCCAGAACCTGGCCCCCTCAGAGAGGCAAGGGGAGCAATGGCCTATAGAAACCCCCGTGTGGTAGGAAGCATTCTATGTCTGCCATCGACCGGGTCAAGCATCCAGAAAGGTAAGCATTCCAAACAAACCCCTATTCTTGTGAAAATTGCTACCTAAAGCCGAACTAGTGGATAGAACTCTTCAACAGAAAACAAGGAAACTAGTATGACGTCATACGTCACCGCGCCGCTGTCTGCGCAGCTCCCGCAAGGCCACGTCGGAAGACAAGGCCACGTCGCCCAAACGGCAGCGAGAGCAGCGAGGCCACGAACGCCACAGGCATGAGGGAAGAACACAGGCAGCTTAGCTGCAAGAACACGGCTGACCACCCGGGACACCACCACCCGCGAACCAGGAAGAACAGAACCGGATCAACGCAAAACGCGCTCCGGACCCAAACGCCGTGGCACACAAACAACAGCGGAGGGCCGCCACTGAACACAAAACACGACACACCCCCGGCCCGACCAACGAAGCACCAACAAACCCTGGACCCCTCCAGAACGCAGCAGCCCCACCCCGCACCAGAAAAGATGGAGACTGCTGCCACCGAACAACCAAAATGCTAAAACCGAAGGAGCAAGAAAACTCAGTGACTCGACCCCCAGAGGCAAAGGCCAAAAGGAGAGAGCCGACGAAAAAACACACCGGAACCGAAGGGGCACTACCGCCGAGGAGAAGACAGAGCACGCTGACCAGAGACCAGGATGGTGCAAGCGGCGCACGAACAGGCCGGAGGTGAAACGACGCACAAGACAGCTTACTAACGGTGCAGAAGCAACACCAAGATCGAAAGCAAGCTGAAGTGGCTCCGCCAGCGCCGCACGAAAAGAGGCGACAGTACGTGGCAAGACGACGGCCCCCAACCCCCACCAGAAAACCAAGCTAACAAGAGTAACCACCTAAGAAGGGACAGGAAAAGGAAGGACCGCCAAAATACCCCATACTGCCGCCAAGAGAAGCACGCAGGTGGGACACCTACCACGAAGCCACCCGACCACCAACCGGAGGCGAGACCGCGAGGCAGAACATAAGCAGCCCCGACAAGGCCCCTCCGAGCCCAGGAAAAGGCGGAGCCACGGGAAGATCTCTGTCGCGACCACCGAAACCCAGGCGGCACAAGGAAATGGAACGTCTGCCGAACAGAAAAGCTCCCCAAAGCATGCAAGCCCGCCAGGAGTTTAGAAACGACGGGTCAGACGCGAGACATCGCAAGACCTCAAAAAAAAAAAAAAAAACGGCAGGGCAAGGTAGGAAACCAAAGAAGATGGAAGGGTCGCCGCCAGAACAGTACCTGAACCAAGGGGTACGAACAACTGCAATAGACCGAGACAAAGAAGCACATCACAGGACACAGGCTGAAAAATGCCCAAGAACACACGCAGAACACCCCTGCTGCAGAGGAGGCAGGAAGAAAGAGCAGAAGCACAAAAACCCCAGGAAAACAACCAGGGGTGGACAATCAAGCAGGGACAGAAAACCCCCACGCAATCCCCAGGCACAGAACAGCAGCAAAGTGCTACACCACAACCGAACACAGGAACAAGGACACGCCACTGTGAAACACGGTACCAATGCACACGTGCAGCAGCAGCAACAGGCACCACTGCAACATGCAACATGTAAATAGCAACTCCCTTCTGCATAGGCAGAGAAACGGAGCAGGCAGACCCCAGACAGGGCCAACAGAGACACGACAAAACCCAGCAGGCCCAAAAACCTGCACCAGGCGACCGACGGCAGAGAAACCCCGCTCGATACCTGCTGGATGGGGTACTGGGAGCTCTTTTACACCCCCAAGCCCGGCCCAAATCCAGGCTAGACCGGCCAGAGGGTGGCCCACCAGGCAGCTGCTAGGAGCGGCCCGCCGGCCCACTTACCCCCACAACCAGGATGGGCCGGAACTGCTATACGAAAACAGGCTAGTGTGCCCTGGAAGTCCACGGACGAACCAGCAAGAAGGCTTATGCTCGCAAGTAGGTCGTGTAACAACCACAGACCTCTGATGGTAATACAGTGTTCCCCAATTGTGCCAATAGCACCACTGCACTCCACTGGTACTATCCCGCAAGTTCTACCAGATAGGCGGGACCCAAGAGCCAGAGCCCAAACCCTGCAAGCACAGCCAGGAGCCTTACCAGGTGAGTACAGAACCAACCCTACAATCCCCACACCTCACAACATGAAAAAGGTAGGTCCTCTGAATGACTCCAGCATGGGTTGGACATGAACATGAGTGGGACAGGAAGGGTTGAAAAAGGGACAGTCACTGGTGTGCGAACGGTCTCAGTCGTACAAAAATATACCTAAATAAAGACAGGTATATAAACAACACCGCATCCAGCGCCCGGCCAAAAGACGCCAGACCGCAGAAACTCACCTGGCGAACGGTGGCACGAACTGGCCACGACTCAACCGTGCCCAGAAGAACCTGGGAGCACCGCCAGGTGAAGACGCCAGACCCGGACCCTGCCGGACCCGGAGAGCAGGGAGAGGTGAAGGAGGCGGCCCACACCCATGACACAGGGAAAACCGCGGCGTCCTCCCCACAACTGGGAACCAGGACACCCCCGGAGCGAAGGGGCACATACCGCAGCCAGGGAGAAGAACGAGAGGCGAAGCACCGTAGCAAAAAGGGCACAAAACACCAGCACAAACACCGCCCAGACCAAAACAAACTCCACGGCGCATGCGCATAACACGTTGGCCAAACCGCACAACCCTCTCTGCGGGAAGGCGCCAACCAGGACTACTGCACTAGAAAAGTAGCCAAAAGAGGAAGCAGGAACAATAAAACCAGCCAAAGAAGCAAAGAGCCCAAAAAGGAACCCAACCGGGCCACAAGTAGCCCAACAGGGTGACAAGTAGCGCAACAGAGCTACAAGTAGCCCAATCGGCTCACAAGTAGCCCAAAACAGCGACAAGGACGAGGAGTCGACAGACGTTCCAATAATACGGGAAGTAGCGAAAAACCTTCCCGAACCCTCGAGAACACAGAAGCCAACACTAGTCCCGAAGGCACACAAAGGCGCAGGCGCACCCGAGATCAGAAGTCACGTAGAACCCCATCGAACAGGGAAACATGACGAAAACACCGTCCCAAAAAAGGGTGGGAGGAAACATCCACCCACAGGACGGAACCAACCGACTCAAAGGCCAAGGAGCCGAGCCCGGGGAGGGGCCGACGCCCAACAACACGTACGGCGAGTGGGGAGGAAAGACCCCACTCCGTGTAACCACAAGCCCCGTCTAGAGGGGGATAAAAAAACCCCACGGGGTCCAACGGGGCCAAGGCCCCCAAGTCAGCCCCTCCCCAGCCACGGGAACCTACACGACAGGCCCCGGGGTCGAGCCGTTCCCCCAAAGCCCCGGCCGTACCAGAAAACCGGGGCAGCCGTGAAAACACTAAGGAAGGGAGCCCACTGGCAGACTCATACAACACGGCTGGAGGAACAGGCTCAAATGCCCCGTCACTACCCCGGAAGGGGAATTCCCCGAGACTGCCCGAGTCTCAGCACAATCAAAAACCCTGCCCCGAACCTACAGACGGTTAGGAACCGGATGCAGGCAGGAAGGGTGATCCAGGGGAAAGACAAGGGGGCGTGGATGGAACCGAAGCAACCAACACCCCCAAGTCCCAAAACGAACTACAACGGGGCAGCCCCGGGGCTCCCGGGGAGGAAACCACGAGAACGTTGCCACCACCAAGGCTCAAGTGCAATGCCCCTGCTGCCCGCACCCGCTTTGTCAGCACAACTGGGCAACCGAGCCACAACGAGCAACCAAACTCGCAGGACTCCGGGTCGAAGGTGTCACCGACCCCACAGGCAGCAGACGGAGGCAAAACAGAGAGTCACCCAGAGACAAAGAGTGAGAGCAACCCTCAAACTCGCTGGAAGCGAGGGGGGGGACTCTGGGGTTACATCCATCGGACCCGCGCGCCCCCAGGGGTTTCCCAGGGTCCCGAGCGTTTACTATAAGAGGACTCGCGCTCAGGTAATCCCAAGCAGGGTACTGCTAACCGGCACCCAAAGCTACCAAACAACTTTCCAAGAGCTGAACCCCCGGGACGTGTACACTCACAGGGACCTAGCAGGGGGGTACCACCAGAAAATACTCAGAACACAAGGGACACAAGGGGCAAGAACGAAGGCAGACCCCCTACCAGGTAGATAAACAAAAAGAAAAAGAAAACCCCACAAGAGGACAGCGTACCCAAGCGGAACAGAGCCCGCCGCTATAATTGGTAAAGACAAGCTGCACAGTACCCTGCGCCCCACCAGTGCAAAAACTGCCCCTTACTCTAAGGCGAACAGGGGAGACAGAACACCCGAGCACACAAAGAGCGGCCGAATACCAAGCAGTAAACGGCCAAGCAGGGACAGGACCCAAGGAACTTGTGGAAGGCGGCCCCAAGCCCCAAGGGCAGTACTTACAGGGCACCTAGGGAAGGGAACCCTAGGCGCATGCAGCCCGAGTACTGGAGAATCACTCCCGGCTCATGCACCACCTAGAAAACAGACACCACATTCTAGGTACAGTGCTGAAACAACCACTGGAGCCGGAGCACATAACCGGTGCCTATAGCATCAGTCGAAGAACTGATGGGTGGATAGCCGGCATGGGAGGTCTGGGGCTTCCCCTTCCCCCTCCCGGGGAGGGGGAAGCTGCGTAGACAGCGGCGCGATGACGTATGACGTCATACTAGTTTCCTTGTTTTCTGTTGAAGAGTTCTATCCACTAGTTCGGCTTTAGGTAGCAATTTTCACCAGAATAGGGGTTTGTTTTGGAATGCTTACCTTTCTGGATGCTTGACCCGGTCGATGGCAGACATAGAATGCTTCCTACCACACAGGGGTTTCTATAGGCCATTGCTCCCCTTGTCTCTCTGAGGGGCCAGGTTCTGGCTGTGGTCCCCGGTAGGCCCTAGAACTCCATACACATGACTGATGTCAAAGTCTGACATTAGCATATCAGCCTGGTAAAGCTCCGGGGAGCCGACGGGGCTCCCCCCAGAAAAGTATTTTTTATATCTCTTATTATTGTAATATTCTTGTTAAACTAAATATATAACCCAAAATTATATAATTTGATGTAAATCGAATATTTGAGAGAAATTTATGTTACTGGATCTGGCTTAAACACTAGCCTACTGAAGGGTGTACATATAGACCTAGTCTGCGTTCGTACAGTATGCACCCAGTGCCCTTAGTTTTGTCTGTGATTAACGTACAGTATTTAACCGCCGGTGGAAGAATAATTGTGGAATTTACCATTTTTGGACTACAGCTGCATTGTTAAACAACAAAATGTCTCAGGGGCTTACTAATAGTGCCTTTTTAATGCCAAAAATGAAGCAATATTTTGCAAGAACTCGTAGCAGAAAATCAACCAGCACGAGAACAGCCGTGCCCAGCACGAGAACAGCCGTGCCCAGCACGAGAACAGCCGTGCCCAGCACGAGAACAGCCGTGCCCAGCACGAGAACAGCCGTGCCCAGCACGAGAACAGCCGTGCCCAGCACGAGAACAGCCGTGCCCAGCACGAGAACAGCCGTGCCCAGCACGAGAACAGCTGTGCCCAGCACGAGAACAGCCGTGCCCCTCACGAGAACAGCCGTGCCCCGCACGAGAACAGCCGTGCCCCGCACGAGCATAGCTGTACCCAGCACTGGTACAACAGCAGCCAGCACCAGCTCAGAAGCAGCTGAAGCCACAGCAGCAGCAAATCTGCTGCAAACAAAGCACCAGCGACCAGCAAAGCACCAGCAAAGCTGATGCAAACATCTAAAAACGTCATGTGTGGCGTGAATAGATAGAACAAGTGTTAAATTTAAGTGTGTACATAGTGTTAAAATTAAAGTTGCAGTAATTTTAGTGTACAATAGTTTTCATAAACTGTATTGTAGTACTCAACATACAGCAGAACTACTTAATCAACACAGTGTTAACGGTATAATACACTACAGTACGTATTTACACTGTACAGCATTCACATCTCCATGAGACTTCAAGATGGACAAAACTCCAACAATAAGGTAAATAACAAATCTAACAGTATTTTTTAGTAGGGTAATAATATATAGGTACAGTATATAATATGATAATGCATTTTTATTGTGTACAAGAAAAAAAAAAGACTGATGCAAATGCCTCCTGAAGGTCACTTTTTGCAACGAATCCAACGCTCCAACGCACTGGGGTTGGTCCCATATAGTACGTTGAATCGAGGTTGTACTGTAATGTCAAAAACAGCGGTGCGCTCCACCCGCCGACAAGATGAAAATTACCAGAAAGAGCACGCTGCACCACCCCAAGGCGTCTCTCATTACAATAGAGCATGGTCATACCGAAATGTGTATATAGTACTCTCTTCAACTTTGTCATCTCAATTCTCGTTCTAGGTTTTTCAATTTGGTATCAATGTGTTCGCAATAGAATTCTGTACAGGACTAAGTGCATATAAAACCCAAAAGTCAGGCGAGAAAGTGAGAGTGTGTTACCCGGGAGCGTGCAAGAGCAATAAAATGTGTACACTGTCTTCACTTTGGACATCTCAATTCTCGTCCTAGATCTTTCATTTTGGTATCAATGTATTCGCAATGAAATTCCCTACAGATGCATATGCATATAATGTCCAAAACTGCGGCACGCCCCCTCCTGAAGCCGCCGCCAATTTGCCGCCGGAAACGACGCAATGCTGCGTCGTTACTGGACTACCCCCGAGTAAAAGAACAACGCAATGCTGCATCATTACCGCGCTGAAGTGTTAAGGGTTGAGGCCTAATTTGACAAAGAATTTGAAAGTTAGAATAGTTAAGTGGAAACTCAACAGGGACAAGGCTAGTAGGCGGGGTATAAAGAGCTAGACCTCACTCCCCTGCAGACATTGATAGGCAAGTGTTACGTTACTGACATCTTCATTAGAGAATGGAGTGGCGATTTAGGCGTCATCTATTGGTCGGCACCTCAGTTCCCCTGGTATTGGACGTTATGTGGACCACGCCATTTGTTGGTGGTGGCATGGCTGCGATGAGTGGCTCCTGTTTCCTGCCCTAGTTAGGAGAGGTCAATGTGGATGACCTCTGGTGGGTGGCGTGTCACGATCAGCACCATCTAGGTTGTGCTACGAGCATAATGTCAACTCCCCAGTAAATGAGTGTTACCTCATGGTTTCTCCCAGTGTCCTGTCCATATCATTAATGACTTTTTATGTCCACAGAAGTGACGTGTGGCGGCAGTTGTACTGAGGAAGGCAATTTACCTTGGGCAGTCCACGAACCCTTATCTTGATCCTGAAACAAGACTAGGCAAGCCGCCGTCGATCGAAGCAGTGTGTTAGCTGCTAGTTTACGTACGCAGTGTTGGTGAAGATCAGCATACCCCAGGATTGGCTATTAAGGGTTACAGTGATGTGCCTAGTGTGAAGTGCTGCTAGCAAGCTGCTAGAGGCTTCTGCCAGGAGTCAGCTACCCCTGTATATGGTTGTTTGGGACCCTCTGTCAGCGTGCTGCTGAAGCCCTCTGCTAGTGAGTAAATGGAGAGCGAAGGTGCGGTATCCACCCACATCGTGATACTGTGTGGGGTGGACTGGCCCATGTAGAAAGGTGAACTCTCCAGTGTTGTCCAGTACGAGTGGATAAGGTACTGGGACGTCGCAATCAACTGGAGTTGGTGAACACTGGAAACGCATTTGTGTCCTGTGTAAAAGTGACACTATTGTAAATGTAGTAATAATCTATTTATATATATATATTTAATGGTGAAGGTAAATATATTAGTGAAGGGAATTGAGTATTGTTTATCCCCCCCCCCTTATTTATTCATTGCACTTCTACAGTTCTTGAAAGCATACTACCGACTTGGGGTCGGATACTATAAAAGAGGTTATAACATCAAGAACCCGGTTACTGGCACAGTGGCAGTAACAGCAAGTACCCATCACCCAAGATATATCAGTAAGCGCAGTGCCGGAGTTAAGCACATGCACAAGCATCAAGGCTTTTCAACATGCTCCTTTTACACATAAGAGGCATAACTTACCTCTTATAGTATTCTACCTCTTTACCTCTATCTCTATACCTATACCTCTATATACCTCTACCTCTCACGGTATTCAAAAAGAGAACGTGATAAACACCTCCAAAGGGTACGTGATCAACCAGGCTGCAATTCATAGATCAGGCTGCGAGCAGCCACATCCAACAGTCTGGCTGACCAGACCACCAACCAAGAGTCGTGATCAGAGACTGGATGGCAAGGACATTGATCCTCCTAATTGCCACAAGGTAAGGTAAGCAAACACAAAATATTCAAATGATTCACAAACAAATGGGTCCCCCATAGTACAGAATCCAAAGGTTATCCAACACTAAATACGAAAGAGCTGGTGATTCAAGGAGCAAGTCAGACTTTTCTGACATCAAGTAAAGGACTGATCATTGTTGACATCTGGAGCAGGCAGCTCCCATGATGCTGCCACATTGTAGATCTCACCTGTAACTAGGAGGGAACCTAACTGCACAGTTGTTTCCACAGTTGTTTGAATTTCTGTGAACTTTGCAGTTATCTGTTTTGCTACATTTTCTTTCTGGGAATCGTTTTTTCAGTGAAGGGGAGCATGAATCCCTTGCTCCCTGCACCTCTGTGAGGGGGGGAAGGAGGGGGGAGGAGGGGGGAGAAAGGGAGGGGAGGAGGGGGGGAGGTGCCACATTTTGGCCTTTGGCCTCTGGAAGGCTATTAAAGGACTTGCAATGGCTGATGTGCCTTACAGGTGTAGAGCAATCTCAGTGTGGCTAGCAGCATGGAGCCACTGGTGAAAAAATCAATCTTAGGAAAAGCTTACTGACGCAAGCTAAACAAATGTTTGGTGCAGCCTGCATCTGGTCCAGGCAACTCGAAGTTCAAACCCTCAGTGTTTGTCAAGGCGGCGAGATTCATTATGTTTTTGTGTACCAAGTGTGCTCCACCTTCTTTGTTCAACACCCTCAAGGAGTTGAGCAGTTTAGTAATGGGCTTGGTTCTGCAGAAAGGTATCTCCTGTTTCATTTTCATGTTCATTTCCATGTTCTCTTATATTGGTTGAATCTGGTATGAAGACTCAACATTACAACATATTTCTCATACACAAAATGGTTATTATAGAATAACCCCCAAGGTCAATACAACCACTTACTGCAGAGGATGAGTCACAATAATGTGGCACATACTAGAAATTGAAGAGACGACAACGTTTTTGGTCCGTCCTGGATCATTATCTAGTCAATTGTGATGAGACAAGGGAGGCACGGCCATTAAGTAGGCAAGAGAGAGGCGAGGAGATGGAAATCTTAGAGGAAGACTTACTTGTCCACTAAGGTCCTTATGACTGCCACAGTGTCCAACACAAACTTGTCCGTAAGATTCGAGAGAGCTGTACTGTTGATGCCATCTTCGCTGACCTGAGAATTAATCACTCATTATTAACACTTAATAATAAATATTTTCTATACACTACAAATAACTAACACTTGCCATGCAATACATATCCTGTCATGTCTATTACACACACATGCTTCACTGTTACCATTTTCCGATTGTTGCCACCGAAGGCGGCTAGTTTATTGTGCACCCCATACTTATCCTGTGAGCGGTAGTGCAAAAAGCATTACAGAGGGGCACAAAAGGCCTTTATCAAACCTCATCTTAGATTATTACATAAACAATTTCATCTATCCTTCACACCTTATAGTTACAATGTCAGCTAGTTACAGAGAAAGTGCTATTTCAAGAGCTATATATTTACAGAAAGTCATTATACATTAATGGTAGGTCTTATCGCTAATACATAATAGTTTGACCAATGGGGATATTACAGAGTCACAGGGGAGCTTCTGTTTATTATTAGTCCTCACAATACTGTACACTACTTTTTTCTGAATCTCATATGTCGTTTATCTACTGGAAGCGAAATGTGGATAAAGTGCAAGGATTTCAGGTAGTTTATCCATGGTAATAAGATAGGCTGCCATATACAGAGTGAGCTTAGATTTATTTCTAAATGGCTCAATTTTAATACAAACCAAGATATATTGTTCGAGTGTGTGTGTGTCCCTGTCTTTGTCCACACACTTTACACTTTACTTCATCTAGATCCCTATACAAGCCGAACTACCAGAGATACTTGTAGCCAAGTCTAATACGAGCTGTGACATCTGTTAGTCTGCTGACTTTGTTACTTGCCCCATACACATGTTTTACTTCACACATTTCATTGTGATGAACAATGGACCTGCTAGTTCCATTTTGCACTGTTCTGCTTTCTTCAAATCCATCCAGGAATTCTCGTCAAATGACACTTTTAAGGGATCTATTTGATAACTCAAGATTCCATTCAATACTGTCTTTATTTACTGTAGCCTTAGTAAGGGCATCAACTTTGTCATGTTCCTGCAGGCCACTGTGAGAAGGAATCTACAACATTTTTATATTTACCCTCTTGCTAAGTATTCTTATATATCTACGTCTAGCTTTTACCATTGCAATACATATCCTGTCATGCCTATTGCACACATGCTTCAATGTTATCAGCAATACATATTCTGTCATGCCTATTGCACACATGCTTCAATGTTATCAGCAATACATATTCTGTCATGCCTATTGCACACATGCTTCAATGTTATCAGCAATACATATTCTGTCATGCCTATTGCACACATGCTTCAATGTTATCAGCAATACATATTCTGTCATGCCTATTGCACACATGCTTCAATGTTATCAGCAATACATATTCTGTCATGTTTATTGCACACATGCTTCAATATTACCAGCAATACATATCCAGTAGTACATGAATGAAACACACAAAGCCTACAATCAAAGTACTGTACCTATTTACACAACAACTGAACCTCACATTGTATTTGAATACAGTACTCACCGATCCCGAAATGAACTCTATATCTTCTCTGTTGATGATGATGTCATCATTACTGCCAGGCTCAGGCTGTGTCTTGCAACAACACGTCCCCATCACTAATTCACACACACTCCACACATTGGTACTCCTGTTCCATCTAGATCATGGTACAATTAACCTTAATTTAGTTCTTGTATGTCTCATGTTATTGTTCGAACAAAAGCCTCGTTTATACATTATTAATAGGTAATTTGACTGGGACACATCAGTAATTGCTCCACTCGAACACCATCTCCCCACTGGCTCCACCAACACAATCTGGAAAAAAAATAAAGTTACTTCTCCAAAGATTTTGATTAAATCATGCTCACAGCATTAGTTTACTGAAGGCAATTATTTCCTAAAGCTCTCTGCATAAGACTAACTTTTTCGAGAAACTTACTACAAAGCTGTAGTGCTGGAATGACAGCAAAGGAAAGACTCAATGTATGTGTAAGTGTATTAAAACTAAACTGTTGTCTGTAACCTACATCCTTCCTCAAGGTGTTGTATACAATGTACCTTGAATGCTGTATACTATACTAATGGCTTAGTGTAATTACAGTGTACTACAGTGTGCACAGTATACCGTGCTGCATAAAGCCACCATTAACAATAACAAGTTAATTTTTGCAAACACAGGTACACAGTCGACAAGTTAACACTTTCGCGCTCTCGGCGCTCAAAAAAAAACAATACCCCAGATGCTTTCGGCACTTCGCGCGCCTACGCGGTAAGACCGAAAAGTGTACACTCTTTTGACTGTCCTGACAATAATTGAAGGCGCACGTATTTAAATTTGGTATCACTGTGTTCGCAATGAAATTGTCTATAAGAGCATACCTATAAAATGCCGCCCAAGCATAAGGAGTATCAACACCAAATAAAAAACTATGCAGATCACTCGCCGAGAGCGCCAAACAGCAACAAAATGTTTCCACTCTCTTAATGGTTGCGAAGCCTACAGTTGTCCTACATCGCTAATTTTGGTATCATTGGAATCGCAATAAAATTCTCTACACGGACATATGCATATGAATGTTTAATATAGGTAATTGCCCACCCGCAAGAGTGTGTGAAGTGGAGAGTAGTTAGCCGCGAGCGCACTAGCGAAAACACAGGGGGAAATCATGCTTGGAAAGTTTATACGTTTCCTTACCCTACTTTTCTATGTACATATTTCTTTTTTATACCAATGTGTTCGCAATAAAATTTTCTAAAAGATGAACTGTATAACATTTGTACAAAGCATGTGTAAGAGAAGCGCCAAATATAGAACCACGTCGCTCGGTATGCGTTCGCGGCAGAAACGAACGCATTGTTTTCGTTCGTTTGATGTTTGTCATGTTTATACTTGTTGAAACATTTTATAATTTGTATGACAGTGATCGCAGTAAAATTCCCTACACAGACATATACATAACACATACAAATATTTCCCACGTGTTGGATATATCAACGGCTAAAGGGAACCCACTGCCACACGCTCGACACACTCCCAAACATACTTTGTGTATTTTTTTTTTTACTCATAGAAGTTTATGTGATATAATATTCATTCTGGTACCAAAAAGTTCGCAAATAAATTCTCTACAAAACAAAAGTATCCCCATCCATTTCGGTTAAAAAATGGAATTTATAGAAATATTTTTTCGATGGACGAGAAAAGTAGGCTGTTATGCGGAATCGTAAGAAAAAATGGCGACGAGTTATCTCTAATCTAAAGCGCGAAAGTGTTAAGTGGATCTCCTGTAGCGTTGTAAACCCATGGAACCGCCTACTCGCTGAACCCGTAAATGTCAAAACTCTGCAGTTTTAAAATTCAGCTGGAAAAGATCATCAGGGCAAATGGAGAGGCCTTTGTCAAGCCACTGACTTCCTGTCTTCATCGAGGCCACTAGTATTAGTGGCCCTCAGGTAAATTCAGGCAAGTGATAAGGTGGTGAAGGCCAAACCCATCAGTAGTTTTGAAGCGTTAAATGAGAGAGTGCTTGGAAGACGGGACACCACGGGCATAGCTCTCATCCTGTAACTACTCTTAAGTAATTACAGTACTGTATACTGTGCTGCACAGTTTGCTGTACTTGCAATGTGCAAGTTTTCACAACAGACGATATTTTGGGACGAGAGTCATTACAGTAAACGTAAACATCACTCGACTCCTAACCATGACACTCGACTTGTGATACAGTGTAAGGACACATGTTTATAATGCAGCAGGGATGGGTGAAAACATATGTGTGCCTTTACAACAATACAATTATCATATATTCTTAACACAATTATCTTCTTTAACTTTCTTGGATTGAAGAGCAAATGGTGTGGACTGGGAGGGTGGGGATGGTGAGTGGTGTGGGCTGGGGGAGAGAGGGGGGGAATATGGTGATTGGTGTGGGCTGGGGGAGAGAGGGGGGAATATGGTGAGTGGTGTGGGCTGGGGGAGAGAGGGGGGGGAATATGGTGAGTGGTGTAGGCTGGGGGAGAGAGGGGGGGGGAATATGGTGAGTGGTGTGGGCTGGGGGAGAGAGGGGGAATATCGAGAATGGTGTGGGCTGTGGGAGAGGGGGGGAATATGGAGAGTGGTGTGGGCTGGGGGAGAGGGGGGAGGAATATGGTGAGTGGTGTGGGCTGGGGGAGAGGGGGGGAATATGGAGAGTGGTGTGGGCTGGGGAGAGAGGGGAGGAATATGGTGAGTGGTGTGGGCTGGGGGAGAGGGGGGGAATATGGCGAGTGGTGTGGGCTGGGGAGAGAGGGGAGGAATATGGTGAGTGGTGTGGGCTGGGGGAGAGGGGGGGAATATGGTGAGTGGTGTGGGCTGGGGGAGAGAGGGGGGAGGAATATGGTGAGTGGTGTGGGCTGGGGGAGAGAGGGGGGAGGAATATGGTGAGTGGTGTGGGCTGGGGGAGAGAGGGGGAGGAATATGGTGAGTGGTGTGGGCTGGGGGAGAGAGGAGGGAGGAATATGGTGAGTGGTGTGGGCTGGGGGAGAGGGGGGGAATATGGTGAGTGGTGTGGGCTGGGGGAGAGAGGGGGGGAATATGGTGAGTAGTGTGGGCTGGGGGAGAGAGGAGGGAGGAATATGGTGAGTGGTGTGGGCTGGGGGAGAGGGGGGGGGAATATGGTGAGTGGTGTGGGCTGGGAGAGAGAGGAGGGAGGAATATGGTGAGTGGTGTGGGCTGGGGGAGAGAGGGGGGAGGAATATGGTGAGTGGTGTGGGCTGGGGGAGAGAGGGGTGGTGTGGGCTGGGGGAGAGAGAGGGGGGGAATATGGTGAGTGGTGTGGGCTGGGGGAGAGAGAGGGGGGAGGGGGGAATGGTGAGTGGTGTGGGCTGGGGGAGAGAGAGGGGGGAATATGGTGAGTGGTGTGGGCTGGGGGGAGAGAGGGGGGGAATATGGAGAGTGGTGTGGGCTGGGGGAGAGAGAGGGGGGGGAATATGGAGAGTGGTGTGGGCTGGGGGAGAGGGGGGAATATGGTGAGTGGTGTGGGCTGGGGGAGAGAGGGGGAGGGGAATATGGTGAGTGGTGTGGGCTGGGGGAGAGAGGGGGGAGGAATATGGTGAGTGGTGTGGGCTGGGGGAGAGAGGGGGAGGAATATGGTGAGTGGTGTGGGCTGGGGGAGAGAGGGGGGAGGAATATGGTGAGTGGTGTGGGCTGGGGGAGAGAGGAGGGAGGAATATGGTGAGTGGTGTGGGCTGGGGGAGAGGGGGGGAATATGGTGAGTGGTGTGGGCTGGGGGAGAGAGGGGAGGGAATATGGTGAGTGGTGTGGGCTGGGGGAGAGAGGGGAGGGAATATGGTGAGTGGTGTGGGCTGGGGGAGAGAGGAGGGAGGAATATGGTGAGTGATGTGGGCTGGGGGAGAGAGGGGGGGGGAATATGGTGAGTGGTGTGGGCTGGGAGAGAGGAAGGAGGAATATGGTGAGTGGTGTGGGCTGGGGGAGAGAGGGGGAGGAATATGGTGAGTGGTGTGGGCTGGGGGAGAGAGGGGGGAGGAATATGGTGAGTGGTGTGGGCTGGGGGAGAGAGGGGTGGTGTGGGCTGGGGGAGAGAGGGGGGGGGAATATGGTGAGTGGTGTGGGCTGGGGGAGAGAGGGGGGGAATATGGTGAGTGGTGTGGGCTGGGGGAGAGAGGGGGGGGAATATGGTGAGTGGTGTGGGCTGGGGGAGAGAGGGGGGGAATATGGAGAGTGGTGTGGGCTGGGGGAGAGAAGGGGGAGGAATATGGTGAGTGGTGTGGGCTGGGGGAGAGAGGGGGGGGGAATATGGTGAGTGGTGTGGGCTGGGGGAGAGAGAGGGGGCCGCACTGGGGCACTACGGTGACGGGGGCCGCACCGGGGCACTACGGTGACGGGGGCCGCACCGTGGCACTACGGTGACGGGGGCCGCACCGTGGCACTACGGTGACGGGGGCCGCACCGTGGCACTACGGTGACGGGGGCCGCACCGGGGCACTACGGTGACGGGGGCCACACCGGGGCACTACGGTGACGGGGGCCACACCGGGGCACTATTGACATAATGGCATTGCAGGTCTGGAATCAGGATGATAAGCTGATAATTTTAAATGCCTACAACCCACCAGCAAGCAACACATGGACAAAGGAAGAACTGGATGACAAACGAGAGGGCCTCATAATGGTCATGAGAGATATTATTACACAAGCAGATAAAGATAAATCACGACTGTTGATACTGGGGGACTTCAACTTTAAAGCAATAGACTGGGAGGCCTATGAAGCAAGAACGGAGGACTTTTGGACATGCAGATTTGTGAACCTCATTCTGGAGACATTCTTGTATCAACACATAAAACAGACCACAAGAATGAGGGAAGGAGATGTACCGTCAGTACTGGATCTAGTATTCACCAGGAAAGAAGAAGAGATATTTGACATCCAGTACCTTCCTCCCTTGGGAAAGAGTGATCACGTCCTGTTAGACATTGATTATGCTTTAAGATATCACCTAGAAGAAAATGGGGACATTGAAACAGTTGATAAACTCGATTTAAGGAGAGGACACTATGGGGAACTTCAAAAAAATTTTAATGAGTGTAATTGGACAGAATTGTTGCTAGGCAGGGAAGTAAATGAAATGTATGCCAAATTTTTACAAATATACGAGGAAGGCACACAAACATTCATACCAAAACAGAGATGCAGGGCCAAAAAACAGGATTGGTTCGACAGAAATTGTGAGAGGGCAAAAGACACAAAAATGGAATCAGTATAGGAAGAGGCCAAACCCCCAAACATACCAGCGATACAAAGATGCGAGAAACAACTATACGGCAGTAAGGAGAGAGGCAGAAAGAAATTTTGAAAAAGGGATAGCGGATAAATGTAAAACAGAACCGGGCCTATTCTACAAATTCATAAACAACAAATTGCAGGTAAAGGATAATATCCAGAGGTTGAAAATGGGAAACAGATTCACGGAAAATGAAAAGGAAATGTGTGAAACATTAAATGAAAAGTTCCAAAGTGTGTTTGTACAAAATGAAATCTTCAGAGAACCAGACACAATAAGAATTCCAGAGAACAACATAGAGCGGATAGAGGTGTCTAGAGATGAAGTGGAAAATATGCTAAAGGAGCTCGGGAAGAACAAAGCAGCTGGCCCAGATGGCGTTTCACCATGGGTTCTGAGAGAATGTGCATCCGAGCTCAGCTTTCCACTTCACCTGATCTTTCAGGCATCCCTGTGTACAGGAATCGTAGCAGACGTGTGGAAACAGGCTAACATAGTTCCAATCTACAAAAGTGGCAGCAGGGAAGACCCCCTCAATTATAGACCTGTATCATTGACAAGTGTAATAGTGAAAGTATTGGAAAAACTAATCAAAACTAAATGGGTAGAACACCTGGAGAGAAATGATATAATATCAGACAGACAGTATGGTTTTCGATCTGGAAGATCCTGTGTATCGAATTTACTCAGTTTCTATGATCGAGCCACAGAGATATTACAGGAAAGAGATGGTTGGGTTGACTGCATCTATCTGGACCTAAAAAAGGCTTTCGACAGAGCTCCACATAAGAGGTTGTTCTGGAAACTGGAAAATATTGGAGGGGTGACAAGTAAGCTTCTAACATGGATGAAAAATTTTCTGACTGATAGAAAAATGAGGGCAGTAATCAGAGGCAATGTATCGGAATGAAGAAATGTCACAAGTGGAGTACCACAGGGTTCAGTTCTTGCACCAGTGATGTTTATTGTCTACATAAATGATCTACCAGTTGGTATACAGAATTATATGAACATGTTTGCTGATGATGCTAAGATAATAGGAAGGATAAGAAATTTAGATGATTGTCATGCCCTTCAAGAAGACCTGGACAAAATAAGTATATGGAGCACCACTTAGCAAATGGAATTTAATGTTAATAAATGCCATGTTATGGAATGTGGAATAGGAGAACATAGACCCCACACAACCTATATATTATGTGAGAAATCTTTAAAGGATTCTGATAAAGAAAGAGATCTAGGGGTGGTTCTAGATAGAAAACTATCACCTGAGGACCACATAAAGTATATTGTGCATGGAGCCTATGTTATGCTTTCTAACTTCAGAATTGCTTTTAAATACATGGATGGCGATATACTAAAGAAATTGTTCACGACTTTTGTTAGGCCAAAGCTAGAATATGCAGCAGTTGTGTGGTGCCCATATCTTAAGAAGCACATCAACAAACTGGAAAAGGTGCAAAGACATGCTACTAAGTGGCTCCCAGAACTGAAGGGCAAGAGCTACGAGGAGAGGTTAGAGGCATTAAATATGCCAAAACTAGAAGACAGAAGAAAAAGAGGTGATATGATCACTACATACAAAATAGTAACAGTAATTGATAAAATCGATAGGGAAGATTTCCTGAGACCTGGAACTTCAAGAACAAGAGGTCATAGATTTAAACTAGCTAAACACAGATGCCGAAGAAATATAAGAAAATTCACCTTCGCAAATAGAGTGGTAGACGGTTGGAACAAGTTAAGTGAGAAGGTGGTGGAGGCCAAGACCGTCAGTAGTTTCAAAGCGTTATATGACAAAGAGTGCTGGGAAGACGGGACACCATGAGCGTAGCTCTCATCCTGTAACTACACTTAGGTTACCTTGAGGTTACCTTGAGGTGTTTCCGGGGCTTAGCGTCCCCGCGGCCCGGTTGAGCTAGTTACAAAATTTAATATAAGTCGTCACATCAACAATGGGTTCGAGATCGACCTCAAGTACAGGTTCTAGATTAAGCAACTGACATATGTGGAGAGCTAGTGTCACAATTTATATGTTTGTCCTGCACACCGCCCCCCATCCAGTGGGCAGCGGTGGATAGGTTACAATCACTCAGTTACTACCTACAGTTTGCAAACTGGGGATATTTGGCTAAAATTTCTGGTACCTTACCTTGAGGTTACCTTGAGGTGCTTCCGGGGCTTAGCGTCCCCGCGGCCCGGTCGTCGACCAGGCCTCCTGGTTGCCGGACTGATCAACCAGGCTGTTGGACGCGGCTGCTCGCAGCCTGACGTATGAGTCACAGCCTGGTTGATCGGGTATCCTTTGGAGGTGCTTATCCAGTTCTCTCTTGAACACTGTGAGGGGTCGGCCAGTTATGCCCCTTATGTGTAGTGAAAGCGTGTTGAACAGTCTCGGACCTCTGATGTTGATAGAGTTCTCTCTCAGAGTACCAGTTGCACCTCTGTTTTTCAACGGGGGTATTCTGCACATCCTGCCATGTCTTCTGGTCTCATGTGATGTTACTTCTGTGTGCAGGTTTGGGACCAGCCCCTCTAATATTTTCCACGTGTAAATTATTATGCAGCTCTCCCGCCTGCGCTCAAGGGAGTACAGTTTTAGGCTCTTTAGTCGGTCCCAATAGTTTAGATGTTTTACCGAGTGGATTCTAGCAGTAAAGGATCTCTGCACGCTCTCCAGGTCAGCAATTTCTCCAGCTTTGAAAGGTGCCGTCATTGTGCAGCAGTACTCTACTCTAGAGAGCACAAGCGTTTTGAAAAGTATCATCATCGGTATAGCATCTCTAGTGTGAAAAGTTCTTGTTATCCAACCTGTCATTTTTCTTGCAGTTGTGATGGCTACTTTATTGTGTTCTTTAAAGGTAAGGTCTTCCGACATGAGTATACCCAGATCCTTTACATTGCCTTTTCGTTCTATGTTATGATTTGCCTGAGTTTTGTACGTGGTTTCCATTTTTATATTTTCATTTTTTCCATGGCGCATGAGCTGGAACTTATCTTCGTTCAACACCATATTATTTTCTGTAGCCCATAGAAAGACCTGATCTACATCTGACTGGAGGTTCGCCGTGTCCTCTATGTTGCATACTCTCATGAAGATCCTAGTGTCATCTGCAAAGGATGATACAGTGCTATAGGTTGTGTTCTTGTCTATGTCCGAAATGAGGATGAGAAAAAGTAATTACACTTAGGTAATTACTACGGTGACGGGGGCCACAACAGGGCACTACGGTGACGGGGGCCACACCGGGGCACTACAGTGACGGGGGCCACACTGGGGCACTACGGTGACGGGGGCCACACCGAGGCACTACGGTGATGGGGGCCACACCGAGGCACTAATCGAGGTACTGGCGCCCAGGGATTTCTTAGGACTACAGCCATGGATTACTGATTACAGACATCATAAAGTGCATAGTGACCCGCTGGAAAATTGAAAACAGTCATTAACAATGGAACTTTGTGTTAAATAGAGAATAAATGGGATACAAGTGGGAGCCAGTGTACGAGGCTTTGTGTACATGCATGTAGGCGGTATGAGGAAAAAAATAGTGAACAGTGATTCGTGGAACAGTGAAGTGGAACAGGTATCACAACACACACATAAGTTGGAAGTGTAGGAAAATCGTGCATAGAATATTATAAATATAGAATACTAGAAATATAGAATATTGGCAAGAGGCGGCATCAGCTAGGCTGTGTTTACACAAGCCACGAGGCCTACCTCAGGGCAGTCCCACAGTGATAAAGTACAGAAAATATATAGTGTAATATGGAAATGGGGATCTAGGAATTAGTAATAAGTGAGTGAGTACCATTGCAAGCCGGAAATTAGGTAGAAAATTCCTTGTAAGAATACAAGCAAAGAATAAATCAGCGTTATAAATCAAGTAACTAGAAACATCAACCTGGGACAACAAGAGGTCAACTGTACCGCACCCGGGACCAGCTTCGCTACCCTACGCTAAGTACCTGCCACAAAGTTTGAACAAAATAACATACATAATATTACAAATATATGGTATTCATATAATATTATATATATTAATATATACATATATACATATAATTTTATAAAGAGTTAAAAGGACTGACATCAACAAGTGATCCATACAGTGAAGCACAAATACAATACAATACATCAGACAATGGAGAGGTGTGGCAAGTGTTCGGGAGTATTGGGAAAACGTAATGTAGGTGTCAAGTGTTGCATCTGTAACACAAGATTTCACCTGGGCTGTGCAGAATTATCTCCTGGATGCACAAAAAGGCAAGGAATTTACTGGGTTTGCAAAGATGACAGATTAATGTTGGAGAACATAACTAAACTGATGAAAAACATTCCCGAGTCACAGATATTATCATTCACAGAAAAGCTACCAGTGATATATGCGGACTGGGAAAAGACAACATTGGATAACGACCAAAACTCAGGAACAGATAGTTTAGAGAACCGCAGTAGTGTGGACGAAGAGGGTATGGTGGTACAAAATAACAGCAATATTGCAGAGCCAGGTAATATAAACGATGAGAGCATCAGTGAGACAGAGTGCATAAATGAAGGAATTGGTACGAAAATCGGAGATGGCTCCAATAAAGAGGTAGACAAAACAGACACAGATATACATACCTTGAAAAATGCAAAACCGGAACATATTTGCAAATTCTACGCTAAAGGAATTTGCAAATATGGAAAATTAGGAGCAAAATGCAATTTTCTGCATCCTCGAAAATGCAGGAACATGTTAGCGAGGGGTACATGCCGTTTTGGAACAGGGTGTAGATACTTTCACCCTAAATTATGTAAATTTTCAATTAGGGAAAATATGCTACAATCTTCAGTGTCCAGAATTCTACGCAAGAGGTACACAGCGTTATAGACGGGAAGATCAATATGACACTAATGGAAATTTTTTAGAGGAAGGCAGAAACAGAGTAGTAAGTATAAGAGAGAGGAACAGTCAGATGGAAACACTACAGGATTACAGAGGGGAAGGGAGATACCCAAAAGACTGGAATACAAATTATCAACAAGCACACAAGTACTACACCACACAACACCCGTCCTACTACCAAAACTGGACGAATCACTTCCAAAACAACACACCCTGGACCTGGGTAGAGTGGGGGGAGAACTACCAAAGCCCACCAAAGTTGACACGCAATGTGGGAAATCATTCATATTTGCAAACATACAAGGCTTGAAACCAAAATCAAGAAATAAAGTCAAGTTCATAAATGGCCTCCTAATAGAATCGAACTCAATATTTGGTGCATTTACAGAAACCCACACAAAAGACCACATGGATAGTGAAATTTGGATTCCGAATTATAATCTATATAGATGTGACAGAGTAATTAGGTCAAGTGGAGGAGTAGGTCTGTATAGAAGAGCTGGCATGCACAGAGCTCCTGAACTCGTCCAATGAGGTGGTAGAGGTCCTTGGAATCAAGATAGAAAATATGAATCTACTTATTATTTTAATATACAAACCGCCAGATGCAACAGTTGAGGAATTCACTGAACAGATCCACAAAATAGAGAATATCCTTGATAACCTAGCAAAGCCAATACCAGATATCATCTTCCTTGGAGACTTCAATCTACCCAGTTTAAAATGGAGAATAGTAAACAATAACATCACAGCAGGAAGTCAACCTGGAAATAACCAACCACAGGTCAGAGAACTACTGAGATTCTGTGACAAATTCTCGCTCAGTCAGCAGATTACAGAACCAACTAGGAATGAAAAGACGCTGGACCTGATATTCACGAACAATGAGGAGCTAATCAGAGACATTACTGTCTCAGATACTACGTACTCGGACCACAAGCTCACTGAAGTGCAAACTAACATTAATAATGGTAGTAGGCCCAAGAGAAACAACAAGCGAGAAGGGCTATTCAATAAATTCAATTTTAATAATAAGAGGATAGACTGGGAGAAAATAAACAGGGAACTTACAAACACTCAATGGGAAAATGTTCTAAGAAATAAAAATCCTACACAAGGAATAGAAAAACTGACTTCTGAAACATATGAAGTCTGTCTGAAACATGTCCCTTTGAGGAAAGCCAGAAAGAGGTCCAATGTAGAAAGAGAACGCAGACGACATTACAAAAGGAGGAAGAAATTAACGGAAATGCTTAAGCAGTCGCAACTCTCCATACAGAGAAGAAATACAGTAATTTAAACAGGGAGATTGAAGAAATTAAACAGAGACTGAAGCATTCCTATCAGACTGAAGAAAGGCAACTAGAACAGAAAGCAATTCAAGAAATAAAAGAAAAACCCAAAATATTTCTTCACATACATATGCTAAATCAAAAGCGAAAACCACTGCCAGTATTGGACCTATTCGTATTAGTGAAGGTTCATACACTGATGATGCCAAAGAAATTAGTGAAATCCTAAAAAAGCAGTACGAGGACATGTTTAGCACTCTGATACTCAGCATGAAAGTGGAAGATTCGGACAATTTCTTTATGAATGATACTCAAACACCTGTAAATATAACTGATATCAACACGAGCGTGGCAGATTTTGAAAGAGAAATTGACAATATGCCCATGCACTCAGTCCCGGGTCCAGACTCATGGAATTCAATATTTATAAAGAAATGCAAAGTGCCAGTAGCACAGGCACTCAGTATAGTGCCAGATGCGCTTAAAGCAGCAGACATTGCCCCTCTACACAAGGGTGGTAGCAAAGCATTGGCAAAGAATTACAGACCAGTTGCACTAACGTCCCACATAATAAAAGCATTTGAGAGAGTGATCAGGAGTCAGGTCACTAGATTCGTGGAAACCAATGACCTCCACAATGCAGGCCAACATGGATTTAGAGCATGAAGATCATGCCTCTCACAGCTACTTGACCACTATGACAAAATCACCGAGGCATTAGAGGAAAAACATAATGCAGATGTCGTATACACAGATTTTGCAAAGGCATTCGACAAATGTGACCATGGAGTGACTGCACACAAAATGAGGTCAATGGGTATAACTGGTAAAGTAGGACGCTGGATACTCAATTTCCTGTCGAATAGAACATAAAGAGTAACAGTCAATCAAGTAAAATCGAGACCGAGCGCAGTTAAAAGCGTACCTCAAGGTACAGTCACCACTGCTGTTCCTAATTCTCATATCAGATATAGACAAAAACACAAGTCACAGCTTCGTGTCATCCTTTGCAGATACAAAAATCAGCATGAAAATTACCTCTGCTGAAGACATTGATAAACTACAAACAGATATTAACAAAGTTTTCGATTGGGCAGCAGAAAATAACATGATGTTTAACGGTGATAAATTCCAGGTACTGTACTCCAAAACGGCAAAAATGAGGATCTTAAACATAATACAGGGTACAAAACACAATCGAATCTGCCCATAGTAGGAAAACAGCATGTCAAGGATTTGGGAATAATGATGTCCGACGACCTAACGTTTAGGGAGCATAACCAAGCAAGTATTGCGTCAGCCAGAAAAATGATAGGATGGATTACGAGAACCTTCAAGTCCAGAGATCCCATCACAATGGTTGTACTCTTCAAATCACTTATGTTGTCCCGTCTTGAGTACTGCTCAGTACTCACTTCCTCCTTCAGAGCAGGAGAGATTGCTGAAATTGAGGGAATACAGAGAACATATACGGCACGCATAGACGAGATAAAGCACCTCAATTATTGGGATCGTCTCAAAGCTCTCCAAATGTACTCACTAGAAAGGAGACGAGAGAGATACCAAATAATATACACATGGAAAATACTGGAGGGACAGGTCCCAAATCTGCACAGTAAAATAACAACATACTGGAGTGAACGACATGGAAGAAAATGCAGAATAGAACCAGTAAAGAGCAGAGGTGCCATGGGCACAATCAGAGAACACTGTATGAACATCAGAGGTCCACGGTTGTTCAACGTCCAACCAGCGAGCACCAGAAATATTACAGGAACAACCGTGGACATCTTCAAGAGGAAACTAGATTGTTTCCTTCAAGGAGTGCCGGACCAACCGGGCTGTGGTGGGTATGTGGGCCTGCGGGCCGCTCCAAGCAACAGCCTGGTGGACCAAACTCTCACAAGTCAAGCCTAGCCTCGGGCCGGGCTTGGGGAGTAGAAGAACTCCCAGAACCCCATCAACCAGGTATCAACCAAGTAACTACGGTGACGGGGGCCACACCGGGCCACTACGGTGACGGGGGCCACACCGAGGCACTACGGTGACGGGGGCCACACCGAGGCACTACGGTGACGGGGGCCACACCGAGGCACTACGGTGACGGGGGCCACACCGAGGCACTACGGTGACGGGGGCCACACAGAGGCACTACGGTGACGGGGGCCACACTGAGGCACTACGGTGACGGGGGCCACACCGAGGCACTACGGTGACGGGGGCCACACCGGGGCACTACGGTGACGGGGGCCACACCGGGGCACTACGGTGACGAGGGCCACACCGGGGCACTACGGTGACGGGGGCCACACCGGGGCACTACGGTGACGGGGGCCACACCGAGGCACTACGGTGACGGGGGCCACACCGAGGCACTACGGTGACGGGGCCACACCGGAGGCACTACGGTGACGGGGGCCACACCGGGGCACTATGGTAACGGGGGCCACACCGGAGCACTACGGTGACGGGGGCCACACCGGGGCACTACGGTGACGGGGGCCACACCGGGGCACTACGGTGACGGGGGCCACACCGGGGCACTACGGTGATGGGGGCCACACTGGGGCACTACGGTGACGGGGGCCACACTGGGGCACTACGGTGACAGGGGCCGCACCGAGGCACTACGGTGACAGGGGCCGCACCGAGGCACTACGGTGACAGGGAGCCACACCGAGGCACTACGGTGACGGGGGCCACACTGGGGCACTACGGTGACGGGGGCCACACCGGGGCACAACGGTGACGGGGGCCACACCGGGGCACTATGGTGACAGGGGCCACACCGAGGCACTACGGTGATGGGGGCCACACCGAGGCACTATGGTGACGGGGCCACACCGAGGTACTACGGTGACAGGGGCCGCACCGAGGCACTACGGTGACGGGGGCCACACCGGAGCACTACGGTGACGGGGGCCACACCGGGGCACAACGGTGACGGGGGCCACACCGGGGCACTATGGTGACAGGGGCCACACCGAGGCACTACGGTGACGGGGGCCACACCGAGGCACTACGGTGACAGGGGCCACACCGAGGTACTACGGTGACAGGGGCCGCACCGAGGCACTACGGTGACGGGGGCCACACCGGAGCACTACGGTGACAGGGGCCACACTGGGGCACTACGGTGACGGGGGCCGCACCGAGGCACTACGGTGACAGGGGCCGCACCGAGGCACTACGGTGACAGGGGCCACACCGAGGCACTACGGTGACAGTGGCCGCACCGAGGCACTACGGTGACAGGGGCCACACCGAGGCACTACGGTGACAGGGGCCACAGAGGACTCTTGAGGACTCACCGGGACTCATCAGGCACCAATATTATCTTCCCTTCATCACATCACATCCCGAGGTAAACAAGAAACAAGTGACGTCCGACGCGCGCCAGAATATATACAATTCCGGAAGTCAAAATATTTAGGCCTTGTATGTCGTATTTTAATTAATGCAGCTAAATCAGTATTATCATACAATAGTTAATTTATTATTTGCACAGCATAGCATTGTATTAATCACTGATGTCTGTATTATGTTAATTAGGACCTTTACATCAATGATCTCAGCTGAAAGATTAATCCTGGAACCCACACAAATGTTGAAGCAGTTTTTGGCATTAACAATGTAAAATATTATAAAATTTATTCCCCATTCTGCAAATCTGCTATGCTTCAGTCCAGATGGTATGAGGTACTTTGAGCTCTGCAATTACTTCATTCACTCAGGAATCTTGGAAGATATTCTTGGGCTGTTCCCAGATTTTGCTAGTGGGGACTCATAGATCAGTCTAACACTTCATTTTCTCTCCTGATTTGTAGTCAGAGTTGATTTGTTTTTGTATCGAGGCTGGTATTTTCTCCCCTGATTCCATGTGTGACTAACCATCCTGTGATATGGGAATATTAGATGAACTATAGCTAGTTTTTGATCTAAGCTGTGTAATCTTTCATATAGAATTTCAAATAACAACACATTGCTCTGTATACCTAAGCTTGTTAATAAAAAAATAAAAATATGTGTGAAAGGTTATAGAGTGTAGGTCAGAAGCCAGCAATTAGTTCATCTAATATCCCCATGACACAGCATGGTCAATCATTTACCTGAATTTACCTGAGGGGCCACTGACAATAGTGGCCTCGACGAGGACCGGAAACCGGTGGCTAATCAAAGCTAATTATTTGCCTTGATGAACTTTTCAAGTTGGATTTTGAATTTTAACAGTTTTGGCATTTACGGCTCCGGCAGGTAGGCGGTTCCATGGGTTTATAGCCTTGAGGGTGAAAAAGCATCTCTTATATTCTGTCTTCTTTATTACTTCCCCATTCCCTATGTTCTTTATTTTAACGGAAACATGGATAAGTAAGGACCATACTCGCACTTTACAACTTAGCCGGTTATTAAATCATTCACAACTGTAGGCCAAATAAAAATGGTGGTACAGGTCCTCGGCTACACCCATGGGAGGCGTAAGCAGGCAGTTGCATATTGGCACGCCTCTCTATATTTTATTATTTTACCTGCATGATGTATTACAATGCCTTGCGGTTCTGTAAAACATCCTGTTCCCACTTATTTGGTTTCGTATTGCCAGTTTTCCTTCAGGTTTCCGTACAGGTCCACGCTGGAACAACAAAGACTTCATTGTGCCCACCGCATGCTATTACACGCCCAAAGCTTCCTCACTCTGATCCGGACATCCGAGGTACAGCTTAGACAACGCCAACTACCCATCATGACGCCTTCTGGACTTCTGTTATTTGTGGCCTCGTGATTCTTGCCACTGGTTAAAAGGCCCCCCCCCCCCTTTATTTCTTGGACGATTTACCCCCGAGATGTAGGACGACTGTACTACGTTGCAGTCGTCCAAGTTGGGCATCTGCACTGTGATGGTAAGATGGATAACTGCTGGTGACGCACCGCCCTTGTTGGCCTAACTATAGGCGCCCTGCCTGCCGGTGTAGCCCGAACCGCCATTCTTGACCTAACCAGGCGCCAAGAGGCCAGCATTGATTTTCCCCCTATTATTAAATTTATCTACTATGAGAGTCTTCTAGAGGCGCCTGCTTAAGTCCACTGTCCCACTGCCACTGCATGCCTGCTTCTGCCCACCCTTACTGCGTTAATACTTCCAGAAGATAAATGAAGGACCTCCTTGATTTATCCTTGAGGATTTGAGGATAAATCCTTGAGGTCCTTGAGATAGGTCCTTGAGAATAATCCTCCTTGAGGATTATTCCTCAAGGACCGGCGAAACCTGACTGGAACCCGAAGGCGGGCTCCAGAGCCACAATGAGGTCGACACTGGGGAGTCGGCCTCTGTGCAGACGGGTTCCAGCTCCCACACCTGCCCTGGGGCCAGCCTTGTGGGGCTGGTTTCTGTAAGAGCGGGCTCCAGCGACAACGCCAGTAACGAGGTCGACCCTGGGGGAATCGGCCTCTGATTCAGCGCAGCTCTGCATACTCTTGGATCTTCAGCGAACTTCGCGCGCGCTCGAGGACCGGCGAAGAAGACGGCACGTTACAAGGAGGGCCGAGACAGTCCTTACAACAGACAGCAAGACCGCTTAACTGTCGCACAACAACACCCTTGCACACTAGGATTCCACGGGGCGGCAGCCCATGTGGGTGAATGCGGGCGGCACTAATTAATAGCCCTTCTTTCCCAATACTAATACAACTGCATTCTCAGATAACCTATTATAATACTTCCAATCTATGGGAACTATCCCTTTGTCCAGATATTTTCTAAAAAAAAAAAGTTTCAAGGGTATGCATAGTCCCTCTGATAGTTCCTGTCATCCTTATTAAAAAAAAAAAAGGCAGAAAGATCTCAGCAGAAAACTACCATCCGATCATCTTGACATCACAGATTCAGATTCAGATTCAGATGTTTATTCAGGTAAGGTATATACATACAAGTGATGTTACATTAATGGATTGATATATAGATAGAGCTAGTACATACAATGCCTAAAGCCACTATTACGCAATGCGTTTCGGGCAAGAAAAACATTAATATCTAGAACTTAATACTAATTGAGCATAAAGAATAAAAGAAGTTGAGAACAAATACAAATAAAGATAAAAAAAAAGGGGGAACATGACTGAAAAAGCAGCACAAATACAATAGGTTGACAAACAGTGTTGATTAAAAAAAAAGAAAAAAAAAGAAAATAAACAGACATGGGTTGACAATAGAGGAGTGAGGTAGATTACAGGGAATTTATTAGGTAGTGTTTAGTTTTTATCTTAAACTGGTTGAGAGAGGTACAGTCTTTAACATGGTTGGGAAGGTCATTCCACATTCTGGGCCCCTTGATTTGCAGAGCATTTCTAGTTTGATTAAGACGTACTCTAGGAATATCAAAACTGTATTTATTTCTGGTGTGGTGCTCATGGGTTCTGTTACAACCTTCTATGAAGCTTTTAAGATCAGGATTGGCATTACAGTTCAGCGTTTTATATATGTATAATACACATGAGAGAATGTGCAGTGACTTAATATCTAACATATTCAGAGATTTGAGTAAGGGTACCGAGTGATGTCTGGGGCCAGAGTTGGATATTGTTCTAATAGCGGCTTTGTGTTGGGTAATTAGAGGACGTAAGTGATTTTGGGTAGTAGAACCCCAAGCACAAATACCATAGTTGAGATAAGGATAGATAAGGGAGTAATAGAGAGTCACCAGAGCAGGGCGTGGTACATAATATCTGATCTTAGAAAGAATGCCCACAGTTTTTGAAGTCACCATCTGCAAGTCCTTGAAGAGAATCCTTAGGGAGGGAACCATTCACCATCTCACAATGAACAATCTTGTAACGCAACATGGCTTTGTTAAAAATAAATCATTCCTTACAAACCAGCTCACATTTTTGGAAACGGTAACCAGCTACTTAGACAAAGAACTTCCGGTGGATGTAATATACATGAATTTTGAGAAAGCCTTCGATAAGGTACCACATGAAAGATTGACAAGGAAATTACATGCACACGGAATAAATGGGAGAATACTAGAATGGATAAAACAATGGTTAAAACAAAGAAAGCAGAGTGGTGCCAAGTGGGAATGAATCCGACTGGAGTTAGTTAGTTTAGTTCATTTATTATGCACCCCATACCCATCCCGTGGGCGGTAGTGGAAAGGGTTACAGAGGCACATAATGGGCTCAGGGACTGAACCCCACAATTCATTTAGCTAAGCAAGTTACAATCTTGATGAGCTAGTTACAAAATTTAATATAAGTCGTCACATCAACAATGGGTTCGAGATCGACCTCAAGTACAGGTTCTAGATTAAGCAACTGACATATGTGGAGAGCTAGTGTCACAATTTATATGTTTGTCCTGCACACCGCCCCCCATCCAGTGGGCAGCGGTGGATAGGTTACAATCACTCAGTTACTACCTACAGTTTGCAAACTGGGGATATTTGGCTAAAATTTCTGGTACCTTACCTTGAGGTTACCTTGAGGTGCTTCCGGGGCTTAGCGTCCCCGCGGCCCGGTCGTCGACCAGGCCTCCTGGTTGCCGGACTGATCAACCAGGCTGTTGGACGCGGCTGCTCGCAGCCTGACGTACGAGTCACAGCCTGGTTGATCAGGTATCCTTTGGAGGTGCTTATCCAGTTCTCTCTTGAACACTGTGAGGGGTCGGCCAGTTATGCCCCTTATGTGTAGTGGAAGCGTGTTGAACAGTCTCGGACCTCTGATGTTGATAGAGTTCTCTCTCAGAGTACTAGTTGCACCTCTGTTTTTTAACGGGGGTATTCTGCACATCCTGCCATGTCTTCTGGTCTCATGTGATGTTATTTCTGTGTTCAGGTTTGGGACCAGCCCCTCTAATATTTTCCACGTGTAAATTATTATGTACCTCTCCCGCCTGCGCTCAAGGGAGTACAGTTTTAGGCTCTTTAGTCGGTCCCAATAGTTTAGATGTTTTACTGAGTGGATTCTAGCAGTAAAGGATCTCTGCACGCTCTCCAGTTCAGTAATTTCTCCAGCTTTGAAAGGTGCTGTCATTGTGCAGCAGTACTCTACTCTAGAGAGCACAAGCGTTTTGAAAAGTATCATCATCGGTATAGCATCTCTAGTGTGAAAAGTTCTTGTTATCCAACCTGTCATTTTTCTTGCAGTTGTGACGGCTACTTTATTGTGTTCTTTAAAGGTAAGGTCTTCCGACATGAGTACACCCAGATCCTTTACATTGCCTTTTCGTTCTATGTTATGATTTGCCTGAGTTTTGTACGTGGTTTCCGTTTTTATATTTTCATTTTTTCCATAGCGCATGACCTGGAACTTATCTTCGTTAAACACCATATTATTTTCTGTAGCCCATAGAAAGACCTGATCTACATCTGACTGGAGGTTCGCCGTGTCCTCTATGTTGCCTACTCTCATGAAGATCCTAGTGTCATCTGCAAAGGATGATACAGTGCTATAGGTTGTGTTCTTGTCTATGTCCGAAATGAGGATGAGAAAAAGTACTGGAGCAAGCACAGTACCCTGGGGGACTGAGCTCTTCACGGTTGATGGGCTGGATTTTATTTTGTTGACTATTACACATTGGGTTCTGTTGGTCAGGAAATTGTAGATCCATCTGCCTATTTTTCCGGTAATTCCTTTTGAACGCATTTTATGTGCAATAACACCATGGTCACATTTATCAAAAGCTTTTGCGAAATCTGTGTAAATTACATCCGCGTTATGTTTGTCTTCCATAGCATCTAATGCCATATCATAGTGGTCCAGCAACTGCGACAGGCAAGAGCGCCCTGTTCTGAAACCATGTTGTCTGGGGTTATGGAGTTGCTGTGATTCCATGTATTTTGTGATTTTACTTCTTAGCACTCTCTCAAAAATTTTTATGATGTGCGATGTTAGCGCTATCGGTCTGTAATTTTTTGCCTCTGCTTTATTTCCTGCTGTTTTTAGTATATCAGGAATAACGCCAGTATCTAGGCTTTGTCTCCACAAAATGTGGAGGGCCTGCGATAGTGGTTTTTTACAGTTCTTTATGAATATGGAGATCCAAGAATCCGGGCCTGGTGCAGAGTGCATAGGCATACTGTTTATGGCTTCTTCAAAATCCAGTGGGGATAGGGTGACGTCTGATATATGATTTGATGTTGGTATCGTATCCATGAAAAATTCATTTGGGTTATCAATCTTTAGTGTGTTTAATGGCTCGCTGAAAACAGAGTCGTACTGCGTCCTCAGTAGCTCGCTCATTTCTTTGTTGTCATCGGTGAAAGTTCCATCTCCCTTTCGCAGGGGCCCGATACTAGATGTGGTTTTTGATCTTGATTTTGCATAGGAGAAAAAATATTTCGGATTTCTTTCTATTTCACTGATGGCCTTTTGCTCTCTTTGCCTCTCCTGGGTTTTGTATGATTCTTGTAGCTTCCGTTCAATTGTTTCTATTTCTCTACCTAACCTTCTTCGCCGTTCTTGAGATAGGGTGCGACTCTCAAGTTGTTCCGCGATTCGTTTTCTTCGCCTATATAGGGAACGACGTTCCCGTTCCAATCTGCATCTCTTCCTCTTTTTTCTTAGAGGTATGCGGTTTGAACATATTTCTAGTGCTACTGAGCTTATTTTTTCCAGGCACTGGTTCAGGTTTGCATTTTCTAGCTGTTCTTCCCAGTTTATTTCTGTGAAGTCCTGGTTTATTTGCTCCCAGTTTATCTGTTTATTATTGAAGTTGAATTTGCTGAAATCTCCTCCACCGGGAATCTGGACTGGTTTTGAAGGTCTACTCCCCATGGTTGTCATAACTTCAATTAAGTTGTGATCTGAGTAACAGGTATTTGTAATCATTATGTTCCTGATCAATTCATCATTATTAGTGAAAATGAGGTCCAGCGTGTTCTCCTTCCTAGTTGGTTCTACTATTTGCTGGTTTAAGGCAAACCTGTCGCACATCCGTAGCAGGTCATTTGCATGTGCCTGTTCATTTAGGCTACTTCCTGGTATTCTTTCTGATATTACTGTATTAGCCAGGTGCTTCCATTTCAGGTGCCGTAGGTTAAAGTCCCCAAGCAGGATGATGTTCGGAGCTGGATTTGTGAGGTTTTCCAAGCAGTGTTCTATTTTCATTAGTTGGTCTTTAAACAGCTGAGGGTTTGCCTCCGGTGACTTATATACGAGGACAATAACTACATTTAAAATCTCTATTTTGATTATCAGCTCTTCCACCATATCATTTGAGGTGTTTAGCAGCTCAGTACAGATGAGTGTGTCTTTGATGTAGAGGCTGACCCCACCCTGAAGCCGGTGTTTCCTATCACATCTGAAAAGATTGTACTCTGAGATCCATATTTCACCATCATGGTAGTCCTTTGTGTGGGTTTCTGTTAGAGCTGCAAACACTGCATTTGCCTCATGAAGGAGACCATCTATAAATTGAACTTTGTTGGTTTTGCGTGTTTTTATACCCTGGATGTTGGCAAATATAAATGATGTTATCGTGTTAGTGGAAGTGCTGGAAGGCTTACTTGGTGTTAATATCTGAGGCTCTGGTAAGGAGGCCACTGTGTTTGCGTCCAGGGTGTGTCGTTTTGGAAGTGATTCGTCCAGTTTTGGTAGTAGGACGGGTGTTGTCTGGTGTAGTACCTGTTTGCTTGTTGGTAATTTGAATTCCAGTCTTGTGGGTATCTCCGTTCCCCTCTGTAATCCTGTAGTGGTTCCATCTGACTGTTCCTCTCTCTTATATTTACTACTCTGTTTCTGCCTTCCTCTAAAAAATTTCCAGTAGTGTCATATTGATCTTCCCGTCTATAACGCTCTGTACCTCTCACATGGAATTCCGGACACTGAAGATTGTAGCATTTTTTGTCCCTAATTGAAAATTGACATAATTTAGGGTGGAAGTATCTACACTCTGTTCCAAAACGGCATGTACCCCTCGCCAACATGTTCCTGCATTTTCGAGGATGCAGAAAATGGCATTTTGCTCCTAATTTTCCACAGATCATTTTGAATGAAATATTTACACATCGTTGGAACATTGGTTATAGAATTGTCTCTAAATTCACGTATCTTTTCGCACTCCATCACATAGTGACGGAGGGTGTACGAATAATTTTGTTGACACAGTTTACATTTGGTCAGGTCTACATCAGCAGATAATGAGAAATCCCAGAGATACTTGTAACCGAGTCTAAGCCGAGCAGTAGTAACATCTAGAAGTCTGCTGATTTTATTGGATGATCCATAGATGTGTGGCTCCTCTTACATGATAGTATGATGATAGATGGAATTACTGGTGTCAATTTCACTTTGCCTCAGATCTACAAGATCTTGTTGAAGTTCTCGGTGTATTGCTGCTCTCAGATTGCTCATTGACAATCCAAGGTTACACTCAACGGCTCCTTTAAAGGCAGATTCTTTGGCTAACTTATCAGCTCTATCATGCATTCGGAGGCCAACATGAGATGGAGACCACATGAAATGGACTCTATTACCATCCTTAACAATTTTGTTGTATTTGTGTCTAGCTTCGGACACGAGCATGTTACAGTTATGTCTTAAAGAGTTGAGAGCATTTAATAATAATAATAATAATAATTTTTATTTAGGTAAAGGTACATACATAAAGAGATTTTACAAAGTTTGTTGGCTTTATAGATAGAGCTAGTACATACAATGCCTAAAGCCACTATTACGCAAAGCGTTTCGGGCAGGAAAAAACACTAATGACTAAAGCTTAAAACTAATGGGTAAAAAGAAAAAAATGCGTTGAGTACAAATAAAAATAGAGGTAAAAGAGGGGGGAACATTGTTGAAAAAGCAGCACAAATACAATTACAAATTATTACAGAAAATTACATTCAAACAGCGTTGATTTGAAAAACAAAAAAAACAAAAAACATACATGGGTTGACAATAGAGGGGTAAGGTAGGTTACAGGGAATTTATTAGGTATAGCTTCGTTTTTAACTTAAACTGGTTGAGAGAGGAACAGTCTTTAACATGGTTGGGAAGGTCATTCCACATTCTGGGCCCCTTGATTTGTAGAGCATTTCTGGTTTGATTAAGTCGTACTCTAGGAATATCAAAACTGTATTTATTTCTGGTGTGGTGCTCATGGGTTCTGTTACAACCTTCTATGAAGCTTTTGAGATCAGGATTGGCATTATAGTTTAGCGTTTTATATATGTATAATACACATGAGAGAATGTGCAGTGACTTACTGTCTAACATATTCAGAGATTTGAGTAGGGGTACCGAGTGATGTCTGGGGCCAGAATTGGATATTGTCCTAATAGCAGCTTTGTGTTGAGTAATTAGAGGACGTAAGTGATTTTGGGTAGTAGAGCCCCAAGCTTAAGGATGATAAGGAGTCACTTACAATTAATGTATCAAGTTTGGAGACTTGTACACATTTCAGTGCAAGGATCAAGGCAAATAGTTCAGTCTGAAGGGTAGAGGCCCAGTTGTTTATACGGACTCCCCACTCAAAGTACAAGCCATCGCCCATTGTCAGAACAACAGCAGTCTCCGTGGTGTAGTGGTAAGACACTCGCCTGGCGTTCCGCGAGCGCTATGTCATGGGTTCGTATCCTGGCCGGGGAGGATTTAATGGGCGCAATTCCTTAACTGTAGCCTCTGTTTAACGCAACAGTAAAATGTGTACTTGGATGAAAAAACGATTCTTCGCGGCAGGGGATCGTATTCCAGGGACCATAGGATTAAGGACTTGCCCGAAACGCTACGCGTACTAGTGGCTGTACAAGAATGTAACAACTCTTGTATATATCTCAAAAAAAAAAAAAAAAAAAAAACTGCACTTCCAGCTGCACCCGTGGTGCGGTGTAGGGAACCATCACTGTATATGATTTGAGAGAGAGAATGCTCTGTGGACAGAGCATCAATATGGATTAAGGCGTTGAGTTTTGCCTCAAGACGAAGCTTGGGCTGATCTCTAATTTGCTTCTTGGGTGGAAAGGGAGGGATTAAGACTGGAAAGGGTGTAACCTCCCACGGTGCAGGAAAGTGCCGTTGTTGTTTCTCTTGGTACAAATCAACAAATCTTGGTACAAATCAGCCCTTGACAAAAATGAGTTTCCGATTGGACTCTTCATTGACCTAAGAAAAGCCTTTAATACTGTTAATCACAACAACCTCTTACTTAAACTCCAGCATTATGTAATCCGAGGCCTTGCCCTTGACTACATCCGATCCTATCTTAGTGACAGACACCAATGTGTAACCATCAATGATACAACTTCTTCCACTCTACCAATAACCGTTGGAGTGCCACAGGGCAGTATCTTAGGACCTCTTCTATTTCTTATATATATAAACGATCTGCCTAATGTCTCTAATATTCTCAAACCTATATTGTTTGCTGACGATACTACCCTTATCTATTCAGACCTCAACCCACATACACTAAATAATGTTGTGAATAATGAATTAAAAAAAAGTCCACTTATGGATGTCAACGAACAAACTAACATTAAACATCGAAAAGACTTACTACATCTTATTTGGAAGCAAATCATCAAATGCAATTCAGCTACAGATAGACAACATTAACATCAGTAATAAAAATGATGGCAAGTTTCTTGGCCTATTCCTAGACAAGAGACTCAACTTCAGCACCCACATTCAACACATAACTAAGAAAGTCTCTAAAACAGTTGGTATACTCTCCAAAATCAGATATTATGTTCCTAACTCTGCTGTCCTCTCACTATATTATGCACTAATCTACCCCTATCTTAAATAAAATAAAATAAAATAAAATAAAATAAAATGAAATGTTTATTTAGGTAAGGTACATACATACAATAAATTTTTACAAAGATTGGTTGACTTACATTAAGGACTATCTTACAGGTAACTATCCACAGTCTCTGTACCTAAAGCCTATTAACTCCACTGACGTCAATGAGACAATCCTTTCCCTTAAAACCAAGTCTGGTGCCCTTGAGGAGATACCAACTTTAATTTACAAAAAAGCCTCTAGATCTTTAGCCCCTGCTATTGCTTTGCTCTTCAACAAGTCACTTGAACTCCAAACCTTTCCAGATATTCTAAAAAAAGCGAGAGTAACGCCTGTCCACAAATGTGGTGACCCCACAGATGTTAACAACTACAGACCTATATCAATCCTGCCAAACTTGTCAAAAATTTTTGAAAAACTTATATACAAGCAGCTTTACTCATATCTAGCCAAACTCAATATACTTAGCCCTTGCCAATATGGCTTCAGACCCAAAAAAAGCACTAACGATGCACTTATTAGTATGCTTAACTCGATTCATACAGCTCTTGATAAAAAGGAGTTCCCTGTTGGGTTATTTGTGGACCTGCGTAAAGCTTTTGATACTGTCAACCACCATAACCTTCTTCTTAAATTACATCATTATGGAGTCAGAGGACACTCCCTACAATACCTCGAGTCCTACCTTACTGACAGGCTCCAATATGTTTCTGTGAATAATACAATTTCTCCCACCCTACCCATCAACATTGGTGTTCCTCAGGGCAGCATACTTGGCCCTCTCCTCTTTCTCATCTACATTAATGACCTTCCAAATGCCTCCCAACACCTCAAACCAATTCTATTTGCTGACGACACAACCTTCATTTACTCCAGTCCTGACCCTCTTGCTCTAAATGCCACAGTAAATACTGAGCTAAATAAAGTCCATCTTTGGCTAACTGCCAACAAACTCACCCTTAACATTGACAAAACCTTCTATATTCTGTTTGGCAATAAATCCTCTAGTCTTATAAATCTCAAAATAAACAATACCCAAATTTGTAACAAATTAGATGGCAAATTCCTTGGCATTCTCATTGACCACAAGCTGAATTTCCAGGGACACATTCTAAATATATCAAAAAAAGTTTCAAAAACTGTGGGCATTCTTTCTAAGATCAGATATTATGTACCACGCCCTGCCCTGGTGACTCTCTATTACTCCCTTATCTATCCTTATCTCAACTATGGTATTTGTGCTTGGGGTTCTACTACCCAAAATCACTTACGTCCTCTAATTACCCAACACAAAGCCGCTATTAGAACAATATCCAACTCTGGCCCCAGACATCACTCGATACCCCTACTCAAATCTCTTAATATGTTAGATCTTAAGTCACTGCACATTCTCTCATGTGTATTATACATATATAAAACGCTAAACTATAATGCCAATCCTGATCTTAAAAGCTTCATAGAAGGTTGTAACAGAACCCATGAGCACCACACCAGAAATAAATACAGTTAAATTTTGATATTCCTAGAGTACGTCTTAATCAAACTAGAAATGCTCTGCAAATCAAGGGGCCCAGAATGTGGAATGACCTTCCCAACCATGTTAAAGACTGTACCTCTCTCAACCAGTTTAAGATAAAAACTAAACACTACCTAATAAATTCCCTGTAATCTACCTCACTCCTCTATTGTCAACCCATATCTGTTATTTTCTTTTTTTAATCAACACTGTTTGTCAACCTATTGTATTTGTGCTGCTTTTTCAGTCATGTTCCCCTTTTTTTTTTTTTTTTTTTTTTTTTTTATCTTTATTTGTATTTGTTCTCAACACCTTTTACTCTTTATGCTCAATTAGTATTAAGTTCTAGATATTAATGTTTTTCTTGCCCGAAACGCATTGCTTAATAGTGGCTTTAGGCATTGTATGTACTAGCTCTATCTATATATCAATCCATTAATGTAACATCACTTGTATGTATATACCTTACCTGAATAAACATCTGAATCTGAATCTGACTTATAGGTAGAGCTAGTACATACAATGCCTAAAGCCACTATTACGCAAAGCGTTTCGGGCATGATAAACTTAAATGACAAGCTTAATACTAATTGAGCATAATGAGTAGAATGAAAACATAGATGAAAAAGCAGCACAAATACAATTATGTCGACAAACAGCGCTCTTTAAAGAAAAACAGACATTGGTTGACAATAGAAGGGTAAGGTAGGTTACAGGGAATTTATTAGGTATAGCTTCGTTTTTAACTTAAACTGGTTGAGAGAGGTACAGTCTTTAACATGGTTGGGAAGGTCATTCCACATTCTGGGCCCCTTGAGCATTTCTCAAGGGGCCTAGAGCATTTCTAGTTTGATTAAGTCGTACTCTAGGAATATCAAAACTGTATTTATTTCTGGTGTGGTGCTCATGGGTTCTGTTACAACCTTCTATGAAGCTTTTGAGATCAGGATTGGCATTATAGTTTAGCGTTTTATATATGTATAATACACATGAGAGAATGTGCAGTGACTTACTGTCTAACATATTCAGAGATTTGAGTAGGGGTACCGAGTGATGTCTGGGGCCAGAGTTGGATATTGTCCTAATAGCAGCTTTGTGTTGAGTAATTAGAGGACGTAAGTGATTTTGGGTAGTAGAGCCCCAAGCACGAATACCATAGTTGAGATATGGATAGATAAGGGAGTAATAGAGAGTCACCAGGGCAGGGCGTGGTACATAACATCTGATCTTAGAAAGAATGCCCACAGTTTTTGAAACTTTTTTTGATATATTTAGAATGTGTCCCTGGAAATTCAGCTTGTGGAAAATGAGAATGCCAAGGAATTTGCCATCTAATTTGTTACAAATTTGGGTATTGTTTATTTTGAGATTTATTTGACTAGAGGATTTATTGCCAAACAGAATATAGAAAGTTTTGTCAATGTTAAGGGTGAGTTTGTTGGCAGTTAGCCAAAGATGGACTTTATTTAGCTCAGTATTTACTGTGGCATTTAGAGCAAGGGGGTCAGGACTGGAGTAAATGAAGGTTGTGTCGTCAGCAAATAGAATTGGTTTGAGGTGTTGGGAGGCATTTGGAAGGTCATTAATGTGGATGAGAAAGAGGAGAGGGCCAAGTATGCTGCCCTGAGGAACACCAATGTTGATGGGTAGGGTGGGAGAAATTGTATTATTCACAGAAACATATTGGAGCCTGTCAGTAAGGTAGGATTTGAGGTATTGTAGGGAGTGTCCTCTGACTCCATAATGATGTAATTTAAGAAGAAGGTTTTGGTGGTTGATAGTATCAAAAGCTTTACTCAGGTCCACAAATAACCCAACAGGGAACTCATTTCTATCAAGAGCTGTATGAATCGAGTTAAGCATACTAATAAGTGCATCGTTAGTGCTTTTTTTGGGTCTGAAGCCATATTGGCAAGGGCTAAGTATATTGAGTTTGGCTAGATATGAGTAAAGCTGCTTATAGATTAGTTTTTCAAAAATTTTTGACAAGTTTGGCAGGATTGATATAGGTCTGTAGTTGTTAACATCTGTGAGATCACCACATTTGTGGACAGGCGTTACTCTCGCTTTTTTTTAGAATATCTGGAAAGGTTTGGAGTTCAAGTGACTTGTTGAAGAGCAATGCAATAGCAGGGGCTAAAGATCTGGAGGCTTTTTTGTAAATTAAAGTTGGTATCTCCTCAAGGGCACCAGACTTGGTTTTAAGGGAAAGGATTATCTCATTGACGTCAGTGGAATTAATAGGCTTTAGGTACAGAGACTGTGGATAGTTACCTGTAAGATAGTCCTTAGTGTCAGTACTGGAAGATGGAATATCATTTGCAAGGGATGAACCAATGGAAGAGAAGAACCTATTGAACTCAATATGAGTTCATCAGCATCTTATTCTTTTTACCCATTAGTTTTAAGCTTTAGTCTTTAATGTTTTTCCTGCCCGAAACGCTTTGCGTAATAGTGGCTTTAGGCATTGTATGTACTAGCTCTATCTATAAAGCCAACAAACTTTGTAAAATCTCTTTATGTATGTACCTTACCTAAATAAAATTATTATTATTATTATTATTATTATTATTATTATTATAATAGCAGAATCAGAGGCTGAAAGCTGACCATCGTTATTAGACAGGAGAATCGGTTTGTTATTTAAAGACTTCTTTGATCCCAATATTTGTGAAATTGTGCTCCAAGTTTGTTTAATGTTGCTCTTTATTTGGGTAAATTTATCTTCGTAGTATTTAGTTTTGGCTCGTCTAATTATCTTAGATAGCAATAATGAGTAATTCTTTGAGAATTCTTTGGAGACAATTCCTAACCTATACTTCTTCTCAAGGTCATGTTTTTTATTAATAGATTTAAGTATTCCCTTTGTAAGCCAGGGATTGTTGAGCCTTTTGGTTGTGACTTGTTTTGTAAGCATAGGACAGTGGGTATTATAAAGGCTAAGAGTTTTTTGAAGAAAAGATTGCACTGCTAGGTTGATGTCCCCTATGTTACCTAACTCGGACTCCCAGTTGACATTATCAGCAGCAGTTATAAAATTGTCTATAGCAGTTTCATTGTATAGTCTAAAACGTATCTCTTGACTCAAGAGGTGGTTTGCTAATGTTAGTTAAGAGAAATGTGGGGTAATGGTCTGTAGTGCTATCGGTGATTATACCTGAAGTAAGCGGAGAGGTTATGTTTGTCCAGATGTGATCTAGAGTCGTGGCAGTGCTATCAGTGATTCTAGTAGGTCTAGTGATTAAGGGTATGAGGAAGCAGGAATTCATACAGTTGAGGAAGCTAACGGCAGTAGGGTGTTCTGGCTCGCAGAGGTCAATATTAAAGTCCCCTGCGATAATTAGGTGGTTTTTGTTCAGTCTGTTATCAAAAACCACCTAATTATCGCAGGGGACTTTAATATTGACCTCTGCGAGCCAGAACACCCTACTGCTGTTAGCTTCCTCAACTGTATGAATTCCTGCTTCCTCATACCCTTAATCACTAGACCTACTAGAATCACTGATAGCATGGTATGGTAATTATGGTATCTGTGCATGGGGGTCTACCACTGCAAACCACCTTAAGCCCATCATCACGCAGCAAAAATCTGCTATCAGAATAATAACTAACTCTGCTTTCAGACAACACTCAGCTCCCTTGTTTAAATCCCTAAACTTGCTAAATATTAACTCCCTCCACACATTCTCTTGTGTCAACTACATTTACAAAACCCTGTTCTTAAATGTAAACCATGCTCTGAAACTCTCCCTGGACAGATGAAATAGGATCCATTATCACCACACCAGAAATAAATATCTCTTTGATATCCCCAGGGTCAAGCTTAATCTGTGTAAACACTCTATGCAAATTAAGGGACCTAGTCTATGGAACTCACTCCCTAGTGAATTGAAAAACTGTAAAACTTTTGCCTTATTTAAAAGCAAAACCAAAAAGTACCTAATTTCATCTTCTTAGTTTCCTACACTGAGCTTTAAATTTGCTCTGTACCTAGTGTTACCCAATCTTTTAATTTTTATGTAGTATCAAACAACCTTATCATTGTGTTCATTGCTGTCTTCTTTTATGTGCTAGCCATATGCTGTATTGTGACTACCAATTTTTGTCAACTACCATTCAAGCTGTCATTGCAATCAATCTTAGCTACCTATGTGCTTTAATATACTGTACCTACAATTTTCTCTCATCTTTTTTTCATTCCATGTAACTGTTATCATTTTTTTGTCTATAAATTTTGCAAGTATTTACCTCCTTAAAATTTTCTTAGATTAAGGACCTGCCCGAAACGCTGTGCGTACTAGTGCGTACAAGACTGTAATTACCATATTATGTATCCTCACTTTCCCAATGTACATTCTTCAGATTCAGATTCAGATGTTTATTCAGGTAAGGTATATACATACAAGTGATGTTACATTAATGGATTGATATATAGATAGAGCTAGTACATACAATGCCTAAAGCCACTATTACGCAATGCGTTTCGGGCAAGAAAAACATTAATATCTAGAACTTAATACTAATTGAGCATAAAGAATAAAAAGTGTTGAGAACAAAAACAAATAAAGATAAAAAAAGGGGGAACATGACTGAAAAAGCAGCACAAATACAATAGGTTGATATGTATATCATTGATATGTATTGTATTGATATGATATTGTATTGTATTGATATGATATTGTATTGATATGTATATGTGATCTTGTATATGCATAAATAAATAAAAATAAATAAATAAAATCATGAACCTGATACATTCTGAGTTGAGTTCCTGTTTTTGTTATCCATTTGGAACAATGCTGATCTTCAATAAAGAAATTCTGGAGGGCTTCTGTGCAAGGATTAGGATGAGTTAGCCTAAGCATTTTTATACCAATTTGACAGTTAATTTCAGTAACACGATCAACAACGCTTAGAATGTTAAGTTCCTTTCTCACATTAAGTATCTTTGTGGTACGAGGGCACCCAAGGATTATCCTCAAGGCTTCGTTCTGCAATGACATAAAGATTTATGGTAAAGTAGGACATGAAAATTATATTGAATCCTTACAAAGTGATCTACATGCATGATCTCCACAAATGGTCAGAAGACTGGTAAATGCATTTTAATATCGAGAAGTGGAAAACTTTTCATGATATTTATTTATTTATTTATTTACTTATTTATTTATTTATTTATATACAAGAACGTACATTGGGGGTTAAGAGAGAACATAGTTTAAGTTGGAATTACAATCTTATAAAGCCACTAGCCTGCATAGCGTTTCTGGCAAGTCCTTAAACTGACCTTAGAGCAAATCCTTAAACTAACAAAGTATTAGAGAAATAAGAGTAAAATTGATAAAAAGTGTTTAACAGGTACAATACAGCTTTACTTTACAGGTACATATGATTTTAAATAGGATAATTACAGTAAAATTGTCAAAAAAAATGTTTACAGGTACGATGCAAGAATTTTTGAGACAAAAGCAGATGAGAACAATACACAATAATAACAATACGCAATAATGAACAAGGAATCCTAATGCTCCATGTGGAGCATAACAACCCACGGCTCACCAAATTACCGGCATATTACCTTGCCGCACATTGATGAAGAATAAGACCTTGGAGTCACAATCCACCATTCAGAAGGACACAGCTGCTCTGGATGTAGAAGGACATAGCTGCTTTGGAGAAACTGCAACACCGGGCAACAAAAATCATTCCAAAGCTAAGTCATCTCTAGTATCAGTAACGGTTGAGGGCCACAAGGCCACAGGACTGACATGGGTGATCTTATTGAAACTCTTCAAATACTGAACAAGTTAGAGGATGTTGTTTCAGATAATTTCTTCAAAAGGTCAGATGTAACACAAACGAGGAGCGACTGTTTCAAGCTAAACAAGCCACAATGTAGAACTGGAGATGTCATCCGTCATCCAGGGTGAGGACGTCATCATGTTAATGCCAATCCTGACCTCAAAAGCTTCATTTAAGGTTGTAACAGAACCCATGAGCACCACACCAGAAACAAATACAGTTTTGATATTCCAAAAGTACGACTTAATCAAACTAGAAATGCTCTACAAATCAAGGGACCCAGAATGTGGAATGACCTTCCCAATCATGTTAAAGACTGTCCCTCTCTCAACCAATTTAAGATAAAAACGAAGCACTACCTAATAAATTCGCTGTAACCTACCTTACCCCTCTATTGTCAACCCATGTCTGTTTTCTTAAACAACGCTGTTTGTCGACCTAATTATATTTGTTGTAACATGTCTGACCCCCCCCCCCTTAGAGTTCACACTCAGGGAAGCCTTCTCCAAGAGGTCAGCCCAGATGACCTCCGGATTATCTTGTATGTTGATTAAAAAAATTCCTGGGTTAGTCTTAGTCAGCATAGTTTCAAGTATGTAATATTTCATGATACTCTTGTCAAACATTGCAAATGGAATTAGACTCCAGATTCTTATGTGTAAACATCCATGGATCTCCCCCTTTTGGCCAGGTCAGAGGTCAGTCACACACGTAATTAATAACTCCTCTCTTGAAGAGTGTATGGTGAATGTCAAACAAGCTTAATTGAAATATTTTTAAGTGTTTGTGCACATGTGGCCGACTTCTTACATTCTTGTTGTAGGTAGCAACAGCAGATCTCCCCCCCCTCCCCCCTGTGGGGGTTGTATATAGAGGTCCTGTAGAGACTTAGTGAGGGAGAGTGTGGGACACCAGGATCGAGAGCGGGTCTGTGAAGAACATCTCAGCCAGGGAGAGACAGAGGTCTTAAGGTAATGTGTGTGATCTCTGAGGTTTTGTTCCATGTCCAAATTTCTTAACTTTTTGCCAGTGTTAGAGTAGGATTTATAAGTAGTGATTAGCATAATTTTGTTCTCAATAAACTCATGTTAAATTTCCCGTCGGTGTCAATTGTTGGATCCTCTTAGCCTTTTGGATATAGTGGCTGACAACCGTTTTCATAATTAATGACAGTCATAGAAAGTACTCTCCATGTCAAGCAATGTTTCTTGCCTCGTTGCTTGATAGTCTCAATGGTCAAAGGCAGATGGTGGCAGCGTGTTTAATCCTGTGTAGCATTTCCTTGTTGGCAGTGTACCTTTTAGTTCCGGTGTTACCATCATATGTCAGCTCATAACAGTGTTACCAAGTGCAACCAATGGGGAAGTGTTACTCAGGATAAGTAGTGTTTACATTATTATTTTAGTATCTATTATAGTGGTGTTACATTATAGAGCGGTGTTACATTGTGCTGCTTTTTCAACCATGTTCCCCCCTTTCTTATTTTTATTTTTATTTGTTCTCAACACATTTTATACTTTAAACTCAATTAGTATTAAGTTTTAGTCTTTAATGTTTTTCCTGCCCGAATGGCTTTGCGTAATAGTGGCTTTAGGCATTGTATGTACAAGCTCTATCTATAAACCTAGCAATTTTGTAAAAATCTCTTGTATGTATGTACCTTACCTGAATAAACATTTATTTATTTATTTATTCATTTATTTATTTATTATTAGATGCATCTTCACTCACAGGGTTATAAACCCATGGAACGGCCTACCCGCCCAAGCCGTAAATGCCAAAACTGTTGAACATACTTAATAATAATAATAATAATAATAATAATAATAATAATTTTTATTTAGGTAAGGTACATACATAAAGAGATTTTACAAAGTTTGTTGGCTTTATAGATAGAGCTAGTACATACAATGCCTAAAGCCACTATTACGCAAAGCGTTTCGGGCAGGAAAAACATTAATGACTAAAGCTTAAAACTAATGGGAAAAAGAATAAAATGTGTTGAGAACAAATAAAAATAGAGGTAAAAGAGGGGGGAACATTGTTGAGAAAGCAGCACAAATACCATTACAAATTATTACAGAAAATTACATTCAAACAGCGTTGATTTGAAAAAAAGAAAAAAAAAAACACACATGGGTTGACAACAGAGAGGTAAGGTAGGTTACAGAGAATTTATTAGGTATAGCTTCGTTTTTAACTTAAACTGGTTGAGAGAGGTACAGTCTTTAACATGGTTGGGAAGGTCATTCCACATTCTGGACCCCTTGATTTGTAGAGCATTTCTGGTTTGATTAAGTCGTACTCTAGGAATATCAAAACTGTATTTATTTCTGGTGTGGTGCTCATGGGTTCTGTTACAACCTTCTATGAAGCTTTTGAGATCAGGATTGGCATTATAGTTTAGCGTTTTATATATGTATAATACACATGAGAGAATGTGCAGTGACTTAATGTCTAACATATTCAGAGATTTGAGTAGGGGTACCGAGTGATGTCTGGGGCCAGAATTGGATATTGTCCTAATAGCAGCTTTGTGTTGAGTAATTAGAAGACGTAAGTGATTTTGGGTAGTAGAGCCCCAAGCACAAATACCATAGTTGAGATATGGATAGATAAGGAAGTAATAGAGAGTCACCAGGGCAGGGCGTGGTACATAATATCTGATCTTAGAAAGAATGCCCACAGTTTTTGAAACTTTTTTTGATATGTTTAGAATGTGTCCCTGGAAATTCAGCTTGTGGTCAATGAGAATGCCAAGGAATTTGCCATCTAATTTGTTACAAATTTGGGTATTGTTTATTTTGAGATTTATTTGATTAGAGGATTTATTGCCAAACAGAATATAGAAAGTTTTGTCAATGTTAAGGGTGAGTTTGTTGGCAGTTAGCCACAGATGGACTTTATTTAGCTCAGTATTTACTGTGACATTTAGAGCAAGGGGATCAGGACTGGAGTAAATGAAGGTTGTGTCGTCAGCAAATAGAATTGGTTTCAGGTGTTGGGAGGCATTTGGAAGGTCATTAATGTAGATGAGAAAGAGGAGAGGGCCAAGTATGCTGCCCTGGGGAACACCAATGTTGATGGGTAGGGTGGGAGAAATTGTATTATTCACAGAAACACATTGGAGCCTGTCAGTAAGGTAGGATTTGAGGTATTGTAGGGAGTGTCCTCTGACACCATAATGATGTAATTTAAGAAGAAGGTTTTGGTGGTTGACAGTATCGAAAGCTTTACGCAGGTCCACAAATAACCCAACAGGGAACTCATTTCTATCAAGAGCTGTATGAATCGAGTTAAGCATACTAATAAGTGCATCGTTAGTGCTTTTTTGGGGCCTGAAGCCATATTGGCAAGGGCTAAGTATATTGAGTTTGGCTAGATATGAGTAAAGCTGCTTATAGATTAGTTTTTCAAAAATTTTTGACAAGTTTGGCAGGATTGATATAGGTCTTTAGTTGTTAACATCTGTGAGATCACCACATTTGTGGACAGGCGTTACTCTCGCTTTTTTTAGAATATCTGGAAAGGTTTGGAGTTCAAGTGACTTGTTGAAGAGCAAAGCAATAGCAGGGGCTAAAGATCTGGAGGCTTTTTTGTAGATTAAAGTTGGTATCTCCTCAAGGGCACCAGACTTGGTTTTAAGGGAAAGGATTATCTCATTGACGTCAGTGGAATTAATAGGCTTTAGGTACAGAGACTGTGGATAGTTACCTGTAAGATAGTCCTTAATGTCAGTACTGGAAGATGGAATATCATTAGCAAGGGATGAACCAATGGAAGAGAAGAACCTATTGAACTCAATAGCAGAATCAGAGGCTGAAAGCTGACCATCGTTATTAGACAGGAGAGTCGGTTTGTTATTTAAAGACTTCTTTGATCCCAATATTTGTGAAATTGTGCTCCAAGTTTGTTTAATGTTGCTCTTTATTTGGGTAAATTTATCTTCGTAGTATTTAGTTTTGGCTCGTCTAATTATCTTAGATAGCAATAATGAGTAATTCTTTGAGAATTCTTTGGAGACAATTCCTAACCTATACTTCTTCTCAAGGTCATGTTTTTTATTAATAGATTTAAGTATTCCCTTTGTAAGCCAGGGATTGTTAAGCCTTTTGGTTGTGACTTGTTTTGTAAGCATAGGACAGTGGGTATTATAAAGGCTAAGAGTTTTTTGAAGAAAAGATTGCACTGCTAGGTTGATGTCCTCTATGTTACCTAACTCGGACTCCCAGTTGACATTATCAGCAGCAGTTATAAAATTGTCTATAGCAGTTTCATTGTATAGTCTAAAACGTATCTCTTGACTCAAGAGGTGGTTTGCTAATGTTAGTTAAGAGAAATGTGGGGTAATGGTCTGTAGTGCTATCGGTGATTATACCTGAAGTAAGCGGAGAGGTTATGTTTGTCCAGATGTGATCTAGAGTCGTGGCAGTGCTATCAGTGATTCTAGTAGGTCTAGTGATTAAGGGTATGAGGAAGCAGGAATTCATACAGTTGAGGAAGCTAACAGCAGTTGGGTGTTCTTATGTATACACATTGCTGTGTTAATACACAGTTAACACACAGTTAATTAACACAGTTAATACAAGCTAAGCTTGTTAATACAAAAAAATCTCCAAATATATGTGCCTAAGCCATACAACTTCAACATTGTAATCATTGCTATCATCTTATATCATGGTTGTTGTTGTCGTGTTGATTTAGGGGCGACGACGATCGTGGGATCGGATGCGCCCCGGCTGCCCGATACCAGGAAATAGCGGAGGGATGGGGTCCCTATAGTCTCTTCAGGCCATAGACCCTACAATCTCCTCAGGCCACAAATTTTACAGTCTCTTCAGGCCGCGGACATGACGGATGAAGCGGAAGGTATGGCGAAGGATGTCATGATGGACGTCTTCGTCTCTCGCACCTGCCCCGTCAAGGAGAACGGGAACTGCGAGGCGGGGAATATTCAGCCTACGAACGGAACTCTGTACCCACACACAGAGATCTCACTAACGTGATGCATCAAATGAACAAATCCACAAGGGCCGTGACGAGGAACTCTGTAGTCTGATGCGAGCGCTATGAAATCGAGGGAAGTGAAGTAGAAGGTGCTCCACTGTATCCTCCTGGGTCGGTGTTACGGCCCTCTCGGGTCGCAACTGGGTTCTTTCTCTGATGTCGTTAGAGGAAGGGTATCCGGCCCCAAGCCAGTAGTGGCTTTCAAGGGATGTGATCCACGACGCAAGTAAATTAAAATGGGAAGGGAAATAAAGTCAAAACTTAATATAATATAATAACCGCCACCAATAAATAATATATAAAAGGTTACACAGGGGGAGGGGTATTAACACTATTATTAACAAAGTAGTCTTCTTCTGAAGACCCTGGATCTTCTCGGTGCTCTCGTGGCCTCACGACGAATCCTTCGAAAAGCTGAGTCTACCCCGGCCACAGGCCAGCCAAAACACAGTTTCACTGGGGGCACCGCCGTGGAGGCCGTCAACCACAAGTCCAGCAGACTGCTGGCAGGTTCCGGATCAGCAACGCTGGTCAGGCCACTCCACGAGCGATACTAGGGTAGCGCCCTAGTCAGGAGCCTCGTGTGATACCACAGATCACTCTCCTGTCCACAATACCCCAGTGGTAAAGCGTCTCCACCAGTCAGTCCCGGGTATGACAATCCTCAACTGCCGCTTCACAGGCAGGGTAACACCACAGTGTTCATCCGGGAGGCGACTCACAGCTGCTGCAGCAAAACACTTGGTGTCGAGACGGCTGCCTTGGGTAGACTGACTCAACTTCCCTTACAGCAGTCCCAGGTCGACTCTGTAAGCAGACACGTCATCAGTAACAGGTACACACAAAAGCACCTCACTTACAGGCTCAGACACAAACGCCCGACGTATCCACTCCATAGATGGCGTTGTCGTCTGAGCACCACCTCACCAGAGGTCAGCAGCGGCTGTGTTGTGAGCTGAACAGGACTGGAAACTGGCCCTCGTGGCCAGTACACCTCGTCCTCACCAGGTGTCGTCGTCCATTTGGAGGGGGTTTCGGGAGCTGAGCCACAGATGGCGTGGTCGTCACTGCTCCAGGCTCGGACGCTGGATCCGGGTCCGTAACAGTCGGACACCACTGGCAATATGGGGAATCTACCAGCCGTAGACGATGGAGATGTGTGGCCAGGCAAGTGTGCCCAATCCGGAGACGAGTGATGGCAGTGTCAAGGAGTCGAGAATGATGACGAGTCCATGGACGCGGGGAGGAATCCTCCCGTAGACCCGCCAAAGAGGAGGACCTGAGTGCTGGCTCCATCATTGCCTCCCAACTCGCGAGGCAAGCCGCCCGGAGTTGCGGGAGAATTTCGGAAAGGTCTAGAGGCACATTTGTAGAGTCATGGAGAGCATGCGCCATCCCTGCTGCTGCGTCGGCTACCTCATTGCCTTTAATACCGACATGTGACGGAACCCATTGGAGATAGATGGACCAACCTGGAGTAACAGAGTATGACAGTAGTTCTCCACGGATCTGTGACACAGTATGACGATGGACTCGTGGACGCCGAGATAATATCAGATGTAGGGCTGTGATTGAGTCCACGTAGAAAACCACTGCAGAGGGCCCTGAAACTTGTCGAAGGAGTCGTAAGGCTAGTAAGATTGCAAACAATTCCCCGGCCAGGCACGAATGAGCAGGGGAGAGTTTCCACGTCTGACAGAAAGAAAAAGGAGCAAAGTATGCTGCCGCAGATGTAGATGGTGGCTGATCTTTGCGGGACCCATCCGTGTAAACCTCTAAGTATCCAGAGTATAAGGAGGCTCGTAGGTCTGCAAAAATTAAAGGAGCCAAACCCTCTAACTCTCTCTTCCGACGAGGAGGCTTGGAAAAGTCGACAGAAACTCGAATGATCTCTTCTGCCCATGGAGGCACCGGTGAGATGATCGGGCCAGGGGTGAGTACAGGGACGGGAAGGGAAAACTGAATATGCATCCAAGGCCCGAACGACGAAAGGCAACTGACGGCGTCTGGAGTGTCCAGCCGGCACATTCCACCAGTTAGCCTCGAGCTGGAGGCGAGTAAGTGGATGGGTAGCAGGGAGACGCACTATCCGTTGAAGTTGGCGGCAGTGGGCGAGAAGACGTTGAAAGCTCAGGGGCCATAGCCCCGACTCGGCATGGAGAGAAAGAACTGGCGAGGAGGGCATAGCTCCTAACGCTGAGCGAAGGGCACCATTTTGAATGGGATCCAGCCTTGACAAGACAGATGCTGCTGCTGAGCCATAGACTTCACTCGCATACATGATCTTGCTACGAATGAAGGCCTTGTAGAGAGCTAGGAGCGACTCCCGTGAAGCCCCCCAAGCCGCACCAGAGACCCGTTTCATGATGTTCACGCGACGAAGGCATGAGGCCCGAAGGTAGTCGACATGATGCCTCCACGTCAGCCGAGTGCTATCTAGAACGACCCCCAGCTACCTGTGTTCGGTAGCGATCGGGAGACGACAGCCCCCGAGGGTCACCACTGGCTGGTCTGGTAAGCGGGTCCAGGTGAAGCTCATGACGCAACTTTTCACAGGGTTAATGGAGAGCCCCTTCCCCAGCACAATTGCTGAGAACACAGTCACGGCATTTTGCAGGGAGCCTTGTGCCTCTAGGAGTGTCACCATCCGCCACGAGGGTTACATCATCGGCATAGGCTAAAACCTGGACCCCCCGGAATACAGGGAGATCAGACAGAATAGAGAATAGTAGTGGGCTCAGAATCGCTCCCTGAGGGACACCACGCGAGACAGGGCGGGACGTAGAGACGACTCCACCAACCGCCACTTTGAATGAGCGGCCCTGTAGATAGTTTTGGAACCACCTTAACGCCGGACCCGAGAAACCTAGTCGAGCCAGACTCTGAAGGACAGCAGAATGAGAAGCAGAGTCAAATGCACTCTTGACATCGAAGAATGCTGCAAGGAGCACTCTTCTCCGGCGATAAGTGTCCATTATTCGATGTTCCAAGGAGAGGAGGCAGTCCATCGTGCTTCTTCCCGGCCGAAATCCACTGATTTCCACCCCCCATTGTAGCCGGGTGTGAACAAGACGTTCCATCAGTTTCCCGAGACATGGAAGCAAACTTATGGGCCGATATGAAGTCGAGACAGACGGATCCTTCCCTGACTTGGCCAATGGTAGAAGAATGAATGGCGTGTTTCCACGGGGCAGGGAAGACACCAGAGGACCAGCAGGCGTTGTAGAAGTAAAGGAGGTGGGACTGAAAGTTCTTGGGTGCCCTCCGAACAAATTCATATGGGACGTTGTCTATCCCTGGCATAGTGCCCGACCTAGAGAGTGACAGAGCGTCCTTCAGCTCAACAGATGTAAATGGGCGATCCAGGTCCTGAGCTAGTCCTATACCCTGTCGGGAGCCCCAACCTATGGAACTCACAGAGAGGAGCGGGGAACGGTAAACATCTTCAAAGTGGTCAGCCAAGAGTTCGGCTATTTGTACTTCCCCCTAGGCCCCCATTACCACTGGGGTCTCTGAGTGGGATGGTAGGCCGGGAGTACCTACCTGTCATCTTACGAACAAAGGCCCAGGCTCCCGCAGAGAAGGAGTCGAATCGGAGAGAGGCACAGTAATCAGCCCAGGCCTTGCGTTTGGCAAGGAGGACTGTTTGTCTACACCTGGCGTCCGCCCTGCGGAAGGTCTGCCGCTGCAGTGGAGTAGGGTGGCGCCGCCACGAATTCCACGCACGTCGCCGGTCCAGTACTGCCTGCCGACATTCAGGAGTCCACCACGGTGCCCCACAGCGGGAAGGATTGGTTGTCTGGCCACTAGTCCTCCTGAAGTGACGAGAGCCTACACTGAAGAGGGACTCGGAGAGAGCATCTGCTGACCCATGGAGATCTGCAGTAACTGGGGGAAGGGTCAACCAGTCATCCACCTCATAGCCATGCCACCCCTCTTCCGAGAAGATCCATTTGGATCTACGGGAGGTCAGAGCAGGACGAACAGTGCCCCCGAAAGAGATGACGATGGGCAGGTGATCACTACCCAGGTACGGCCCGGTCCATATCTGCGCCATCGTGAAGGGGCCTCTTCCAATGCAAAGATCGAGTGTTGAAGTATGGCCATTTAGCGGGTCTATCCGAGTTCCCAAAACTGGCGGCGTCAGTAAGGAGAGGTCTGGGGAGTCAAGGAGAAACTGAAATAGGGCTCGGCCAGCCATGTTGTGGTGGCGACCCGATAGCATGGGTTGCCATGATGAGTGCCGAGCGTTAAAGTCACCCATGACGAGGCAGGTGTCTGTGATCTGACCAAAATAGTGTTCTAGTTCCTTCTTCGTTACCGGTAGACAGGGGTTATACAGAACTCCAAAGGTGCCCCACCCATGGGAGAGGGCGACCTTCACTGCCATGAATTATAAATGTCCACCCGGGAAGGAGTGAATCCGGAGCAAGGAGCTGGGAACTGAGTCCCTGACCAAGAGGGCAAGTCCCCCTCCACCCCGTACTGGCCGATCTTGCCTATAGACAGAATACCCCGGCACTGTGAAGGAAAGATCGTCTGTAAGCCAAGTCTCACAGAGTCCCACGATCAACGGTGGTGCGCTGGCGATAAAATAGCGTAGAAATTGCGTCTTCTTAAAAAGGGAGCGGGCATTCCAAAACACCACAGTATTCTCAGGATGGGGCGCCATTATCCCTGAAATACAACAGCTAACTTTTTGACCACCACAAACGTCTCCAAAGGGGGAACCACTAAAAAAGGCCATAAAACCCTCATACAAAGTAAGTAAAATGTGTGGTATCAATGACTTCCAGTCAAGAGGATGTTGATCTATGCTTCTCTCTGCCTGACGGAAGCAGTGGTCGGCTCGCGAACTCTCTTGACGGCGTCTGCGACTGGTGGGAGCCTCACTCTGGGCCTCAGGAGGCCTGGTCGACGACCGGGCCGCGGGGACGCTAAGCCCCGGAAGCACCTCAAGGTAACCTCAAGGTAACCTCATGTTCCCCCGGTGTCACAATCCCTTGGGAAAGTGCCTGGGGGACCAGAGGATCATCAGGGCTGTCTGTTGGAGCAGTACCTCCTGATCGATGGGTGTGTCGACGACGCCGGTGTTGGCTTCTTTGAGGAAAGGCAGGAGGGTGACGAGTGCTAGGCTCCGGCCGAGACTGAGCGTCCATGTCTGTATCCGTGGATGAGTTTCCGTCAATGTCAAGGCTACCCAGGAGGGAAAATCGATTAGCAACCTGGGCGTATGTGGCATGTGACTGGGACAGGCAAGAGCGTCTGCTAGTTCCTACTTGTGAAGAGGCCCGACCAGGGGGAACCTGGAGGCGAGAAGAAGCGATAGGCTGATTGAGGGTGCGCAACTTCTGGAACAGCTCATGTCGAGGTGTCCCCGCTGTTTTATGATCGATGTCCAACTGGAGGGCCTCAAGATATACAGGGCAACTCTTAGACGTAACCTTATGATGGCCATGGCATAAAAAGCAGCGAGGTGCAGCAGAGCACCCACCGTTATCTCTGTCTGAATGGCCTGTTTTGCCGCAGTTTGCACAACGTGCTGTATTACGGCAGGTCAGGCGACTGTGGCCCAATAGATGACAAGCGTAACATCGTAAAACAGGGAAATTGTAGGGCTGAACCTGATACGAGGTCCTGTGTAGTGCTACTCGGTCAGGGAGGTGCCCATCGAACTTTACACGGACCATGGATGTCGGCCCTGCTGCTCCGCGAATCCTGGTAACTTCCAATAATCTCGCTGATGCACCCCCTAATACCTGCAGAGCGGCCTGGATGTCATCCACATCTACACTCTGGTCAATTGGGCCAATCTTCCCATACCGGGCCCGAGACTCCTCCTCCTGCGACAATACCTGTCGGCACCTGACAGGCCAGTCCCCCAACTTAATAATGTCGGATACACAGATGTGTGATAGAGCCTCCTTTCTAATATGTAGCTTCAGTGCTGCACCCCTACCCAGGGTACGTATGGTCTCAGGCAGGCAATGTGGCCACAATACGGAAGCCTCGATTGCTGCACCTAATTAAGGTACGAGGATTTGCAAAGACGCACTGACCTGATTCTGACTGGATTAGGACTACCACAAACGAGGAACGGGGTACCACAAGACTAAGGTCTTCTGAAGGGGAAGACATCCTCTTAGCGTCTCGCTCTGGGGCAGCATCAGCCGACTCATTTTCCAGCAGACGTTTTCCTCTCTGGGACTTGCTGTCAACATCCATGGCGCCCCCCGCTCGGGGAGGCGTCCATTAGGGAGGCTCCGGCCTCCCCCGGTCCTGTGAGCCCCTGGGTAGCTGCAGTGAGCCCACACTGGCCCAAAGAAGCCAGCTGAATTCAAAGATGAGTTCCAGGTAAGGTGTGGAAAGAAAGTCCAGCCAGGAGCGTTCAATCCGCGCGCCAAGATCAAACTCAGCAGTCTTATATCATGGTTGTCATACTGAACGCATATTTTAAAGGATTATACCTAGAAATAATCCTCAAATTATGCTACAATGTACCTGTTGAATAACCTCAAATTTTATTATAATTTATATACTAATCTTTGTCAAACATTTATCAATTTCGCTACAAATTGCCGAAACGCTATATGCGTGCTAGTGGTTTTACAAGAATATAAAATCTTCATTCCTATGTACTCTCTTAACCCCCAATATGCCTTCTTATATGAAAATAAATAAATAAATAAATAAATAAATAAATAAATAAATAAGACAGCACCCAGTGGGAGACGATGACGTCATGTAAACAAACGTGGCAGCGCGGGCCGTGGCAAAGCTCCCGTGGCCCTCCCTCACTCTGGTCACTGGCACGGTGGGTTAGTGTGGCCCCTCCCTCACCCTGGTCACTGTCACCGTGGGTTAGTGTGGTCCTCCCTCACCCTGGTTACTGTCACGGTGGGTTAGTGTGGTCCTCCCTCACCCTGGTCACTGGCACGGTGGGTTAGTGTGGTCCTCCCTCACCCTGGTCACTGTCACGGTGGGTTAGTGTGGTCCTCCCTCACCCTGGTCACTGTCACGGTGGGTTAGTGTGGTCCTCCGTCACCCTGGTCACTGGCACGGTGGGTTAGTGTGGCCCTCCCTTACGCTGGTCACTGTCACGGTGGGTTAGTTTGGCCCTCCCTCACCCTGGTCACTGGCACGGTGGGTTAGTGTGGCCCTCCCTTACGCTGGTCACTGTCACGGTGGGTAAGTGTGGCCCTCCCTCACCCTGGTCACTGGCACGGTGGGTTAGTGTGGCCCTCCCTCACTCTCGTCACTGGCACGGTGGGTTAGTGTGGCCCTCCCTCACCCTGGTCACTCTTAGTGTGGCCCTCCCTCACCTTGGTCACTGTCACTGGGTTAGTGTGGCCCTCCCTCACCCTGGTCACTGGCATGATAGGTTAGTGTGGCCCTCCCTCACTCTGGTCACTAGCACAGTGGTTTAGTGTGGCCCTTCCTCACCCTGGTCACTTAGTGTGGCCCTCCCTCATCCTAGTCACTGTTAGTGTGGTCCTCCCTTACCCTGGTCACTGTCACAGTGGGTTAGTGTGGCCCTCCCTCACCCTGGTCGCTGTCAATGTGAGTTAGTGTGGCCCTCCCTCACCCTGGTCACTGTTAGTGTGGTCCTTCCTCACCCTGGTCACTGTCATGGTGGGTTAGTGTGGCCCTCCCTCACCCTGGTCACTGTTAGTGTGGCCCTCCCTCACCCTGGTTTCTGTTAGTGTGGCCTTCCCTCACCCTGGTCACTGTTAGTGTGGCCCTCCCTCACCCTGGTCACTGGCACAGTGGGTTAGTGTGGCCCTCCCTCATCTTGGACACTATCACCGTGAGTTAGTGTGGCCCTCCCTCACCCTGGACACTGTCATGGTGAGTTAGTGTGGCCCTCCCTCACCCTGGACACTGTCATGGTGAGTTAGTGTGGCCCTCCCTCACCCTGGTCACTGTCACGTTGAGTTAGTGTGGCCCTCCCTCACCCTGGACACTGTCATGGTGAGTTAGTGTGGCCCTCCCTCACCCTGGTCACTGGCACGGTGGGTTAGTGTGGCCCTCCCTCACTCTCGTCACTGGCAGGGTGGGTTAGTGTGGCCCTCCCTCACCCTGGTCACTCTTAGTGTGGCCCTCCCTCACCTTGGTCACTGTCACTGGGATAGTGTGGCCCTCCCTCACCCTGGTCACTGGCATGATAGGTTAGTGTGGCCCTCCCTCACTCTGGTCACTAGCACAGTGGTTTAGTGTGGCCGTTCCTCACCCTGGTCACTTAGTGTGGCCCTCCCTCACCCTAGTCACTGTTAGTGTGGTCCTCCCTTACCCTGGTCACTGTCACAGTGGGTTAGTGTGGCCCTCCCTCACCCTGGTCGCTGTCAATGTGAGTTAGTGTGGCCCTCACTCGCCCTGGTCACTGTTAGTGTGGTCCTTCCTCACCCTGGTCACTGTCATGGTGGGTTAGTGTGGCCCTCCCTCACCCTGGTCACTGTTAGTGTGGCCCTCCCTCTCCCTGGTTTCTGTTAGTGTGGCCCTCCCTCACCCTGGTCACTGTTAGTGTGGCCCTCCCTCACCCTGGTCACTGGCACAGTGGGTTAGTGTGGCCCTCCCTCATCTTGGACACTGTCATGGTGAGTTAGTGTGGCCCTCCCTCACCCTGGACACTGTCATGGTGAGTTAGTGTGGCCCTCCCTCACCCTGGACACTGTCATGGTGAGTTAGTGTGGCCCTCCCTCACCCTGGTCACTGTCACGTTGAGTTAGTGTGGCCCTCCCTCACCCTGGTCACTGTCACGGTGGGTTAGTGTGGCCCTCCCTCACCCTGGTCACTGTCATTGTGGGTTAGTGTAGCCCTCTCTCACCCTGGTCACTGTCACGGTGAGTTAGTGTGGCCCTCCCTCACCCTGGTCACTGTCATGGTGAGTTAGTGTGGCCCTCCCTCACCCTGGTCACTGTCACGGTGAGTTAGTGTGGCCCTCCCTCACCCTGGTCACTGTCATGGTGAGTTAGTGTGGCCCTCCCTCACCCTGGTCACTGTCACGGTGGGTTAGTGTGGCCCTCCCTCACCCTGGTCACTGTCATTGTGAGTTAGTGTGGCCCTCCCTCACCCTGGTCACTGTCACGGTGAGTTAGTGTGGCCCTCCCTCACCCTGGTCACTGTCACGGTGAGTTAGTGTGGCCCTCCCTCACCCTGGTCACTGTCACTGAGTTAGTGTTGGCCTCCCTCACCCTGGTCACTGGCACGGTGGGTTTGTGTGGCCCTCCCTCACCCTGGTCACTGTTAGTGTGGCCCTCCCACACCCTGGTCACTGTCACAGTGGGTTAGTGTGGCCCTCTTTCACCCTGGTCACTGGCAGGGTGGGTTAGTGTGGCCCTCCCTCACCCTTGTCACTGTTAGTGTGGCCCTCCCTCACCCTGGTCACTGTTAGTGTGGCCCTCCCTCACCCTGGTCACTGTCATGGTGGGTTAGTGTGGCCCTCCCTCACCCTGGTCACTGTCACGGTGAGTTAGTGTGGCCCTCCCTCACCCTGGTCACTGTCACGGTGGGTTAGTGTGGCCCTCCTTCACCCTGGTCACTGTTGGTGTGGCCCTCCCTCACCCTGGTCACTGTCACGGTGGGTTAGTGTGGCCCTCCCTCACCCAGGTCACTGTCACGGTGGGTTAGTGTGGCCCTCCCTCACCCTGGTCACTGTCACGGTGGGTTTGTGTGGCCCTCCCTCACCCTGGTCACTGTTAGTGTGGCCCTCCCACACCCTGGTCACTGTCACGGTGGGTTAGTGTGGCCCTCTTTCACCCTGGTCACTGGCAGGGTGGGTTAGTGTGGCCCTCCCTCACCCTTGTCACTGTTAGTGTGGCCCTCCCTCACCCTGGTCACTGTTAGTGTGGCCCTCCCTCACCCTGGTCACTGTCACGGTGGGTTAGTGTGGCCCTCCCTCACCCTGGTCACTGTCACGGTGAGTTAGTGTGGCCCTCCCTCACCCTGGTCACTGTCACGGTGGGTTAGTGTGGCCCTCCTTCACCCTGGTCACTGTTGGTGTGGCCCTCCCTCACCCTGGTCACTGTCACGGTGGGTTAGTGTGGCCCTCCCTCACCCTGGTCACTGTCACGGTGGGTTAGTGTGGCCCTCCCTCACCCTGGTCACTGGCACGGTGGGTTAGTGTGGCCCTCCCTCAACTTGGTCAATGTCATGGTGGGTTAGGGTGGCCCTCCCTCACCCTGGTCACTGGCACGGTGGGTTAGTGTGGCCCTCCCTCACCCTGGTCACTGGCACGGTGGGTTAGTGTGGCCCTCCCTCTCTCCGGTCACTGGCACGGTGGGTTAGTGTGGCCCTCCCTCACCCTGGTCACTGTTAGTGTGGCCCTCCCTCACCCTGGTCACTGGCACGGTGTGTTAGTGTGGCCCTCTCTCACCCTGGTCACTGGCACGGTGGGTTAGTGTGGCCCTCCCTCACCCTGGTCACTGGCACGGTGGGTTAGTGTGGCCCTCCCTCACCCTGATCATTGACTCAGATGTTAGTCCACACTGTTGCAATGTTTAATCCTCATATCCTAACTTATCCCAGTTCAAATCCTCTCCTCATATCATAATTGTACAGTGTAGTTATACTGTTTTATGCCTTCTCAGAGTTATTTATCTTGCCTTACCTACCTCTACTTTTGGCCAGTGACATAGTCTGTTACTATAGTGAGCTGTTCATCTGGATCTGGCTCTCCCTCGACTGCCTCGGTGGGGCTCTCCCTCGACCGCCTCGGTGGGGCTCTCCCTCGACCGCCTCGGTGGGGCTCTCCCTCGACCGCCTCGGTGGGGCTCTCCCTCGACCGCCTCGGTGGGGCTTTCCCTCGACCGCCTCGGTGGGGCTTTCTCTCGACCACCTCGGCGGGGCTCTCCCTCGACCACCTCTGCGGGGCTCTCCCTCGACCACCTCTGCGAGGCTCTCCCTCGACCACCTCGGCAGGGCTCTCCCTCGACCACCTCTGCGGGGCTCTCCCTTGACCACCTCTGCGGGGCTCTCCCTCGACCATCTGTGCGGGGCTCTCCTTCGACCACCTCGGCGGGGTTCTCCCTCGACCACCTCTGTGGGGCTCTCCCTCGATCACCTCGGCGGGGCTCTCCCTTGACCACCTCTGCGGGGCTCTCCCTTGACCACTTCTGCGGGGCTCTCCCTCGACCATCTGTGCGGGGCTCTCCCTCGACCACCTCGGCGGGGTTCTCCCTCGACCACCTCTGCGGGGCTTTCCCTCGACCACCTCGGCGGGGCTCTCCCTTGACCACCTCTGCGGGGCTCTCCCTTGACCACCTCTGCGGGGCTCTCCCTCGACCACCTCGGTGGGGCTCTCCCTCGACCACCTCTGCGGGGCTCTCTCTCGACCATCTCTGCGGGGGTTTCCCTCGACCAACTGGAAAAGAATACATAATATTCTTTGACTTGTGCAAAGCTTTTGATACTGTTGGTCATTAGGGAAGTGTTCATTGATGATTACCATTATTAATAATATATTGAAGCTATTATAATATATATTCAGTATTAAAAACATTTAGAAAATCAGTTGGAGCATAATGGCCCCAAGCCATTATGACTATATAGCACTTGGAAGGGGTCAGGATAAGGATTTGGAATGGGATGGGGGGAAGGGAATCTTACCCAACCACTTGGACGGTCGGGGATTGAACGCCGACCTGCATGAAGGGAGACCGTCGCTTTACCATCCAGCCCAAGTGGTTGGGCTAAAAGATAACAGGAACCAGCGATCAGAGTACTTCCAGCCGTGCATCTTACCTCTGTACCATTATATCATGGTACAGAGGTAAGGTGCATGGCTGAGAGTACCTTGATCGCTGGTTCCAGTCACCTCATTGCTCCAATTAATTTTCTCAATAGTATACATCACATTAGTGTGAGTTCTTTGTGTATTAAAAATATTTTTTAGGATAAATTTGTCTCTTAAAAAGCATTTAAATAAGTGTTTATGATACTATATTTAATGGTTAATTCTTATAGCTAATGAAAAGAATTAAAGTTTAAAGGTTTTTTAAGATTTCCAATTAATTGATTTTCTTTCAAAATATTTTGGAATGGGAAATACGCCTTACATGAGATAGTTGTTCAAAAATTAATTAGATGCATTCAGTAATTCAATTTATGTACAGTATTTCAAATATTGATCTAGTTCAGGTTATTGATGGTCTTTCTAATTGCAGGTTATGTTTAATAACGACGTGGATATGACTCGTGACTTCATGTTCAAATATTCTAACAAAGACTTTATATACACAACAAGCAGTGAACATGGGCTAGATAAAATGTCTCCATTTGATTCATTATTACTGAAAAAATGGGAGGCAGCAAGGGATGCTGCTTTATTTAATTACCAAGTTGATGATGTCGAAACAAAAATAATACCAGGAAAGTATAAACTTGTTGCTCAGGTCAGTGGCAAGATATAGTTCTGTTATGAAAAAATTGATTACGAAAATGAAAGTAACACTCATCTTTGTAAATACAGTACAGTACAGTAAAATTTATGAGGGCTTTGGGTGCAAAGTCAGTTGAACTATAATCTTGAGTGATGAAAATAGAAGTAATAATCAGATATTGTACTCAGTTACCTTGAAAACTTGTGTTAATAAGATTGACTACCATGTTCTTCATCTAGACTGTAATATTTAGGTATAATACATAAAATCCCCAACACCCTTAACCTAAGAACTACAACATCCAAAATATCTTTAACTATTCTCTCAGCTTTTATGTTAATTATGATACAGTATTTTCTGGAGGAGTCAAATAGTGGTTCCCTGAAAATAGTATTTTCTGTGTGGAGCCCCTTCGGCTCCCTGGAGCTATCGGCCTAATGTGCGAATCATCAGACCGGGGCATTATTCTATGGAGTTCTGCCTACTGAGGACCACTAGCCAGAATATGGCCCGCTTAGAGGTGTGCAGGGAGGGCCCTGGAAAACCCCCTTCCCTGTGGTTGGGGGTTAACCTTATCTGCCATCGACCAGAGTTAGGCACCTAGAAAGGTAGGCATAACAAAACAGACCACACATGGTAAGAAAAATATAACCAAAAGCCGAACAGAGAGGTAGAACGCCCTCCAATCCTAAGGAAGCAAACAAACAAGCAAACGTCACACTCCATCGCTGCATAGCTCCGCACTTACCCCGCCTTGGGGGCCAGCTGGGGTTTCGTGGCCCCTGCTTGGCCTTGGGTTGGGATTGGTATCGTACTGATTGGGGCGTCAAGGTGTTGTGCAGCCTGCCTACCTATGCGGCGGCTAGTTCCTGTTTCTTCTGGGGACGTACTTTTGCAGGGTTTTTCTTTTGTTTTTGTTTTCAACTTGCCTGGTGGAGGTCTGCCTGGTGTGGCTATAGTTCCACTTAAAATATGTTGGTGGCCCTCTGCTAGGCCCCCATGATTACACATGTCGCAGGGGTTTCAGGGTTTTGCTCTCCCCCCTTGTGAGCTTTGGGGTCTTTACCGGTTAGCAATACCTTGCCCGGGCTTCCCATAGCAGTCAGCCTACAGGCCCTGGAAAATCCTGTCAGGGCTCGGTGGACCTATGGATGCGTCTTCCGAGTTTCAGCCCACCTTGTGTGGGTTTGAAGGTTTAGGGTTCAGGCAGCATCTGCATTGCATGATACGTTTAGGTTGCTGCAATGCACTAGGTTGGTTTCCCACCCGAATGCCCCACCATTGCACCGCTTTGGTTATAAGGACCTGGACATGGGGGCATTAGTCGCTTCAACTTTGGTTCAGTCCGCGCTCCCTGGTCCTTACCCTGTTGCAGGGGAAGGATCATCCTGCTCCCTCCCTTCCCTGCTTCCGGCTCCAAATGTCTAAAGGTCTCGGGATCAGGGCAGGGTTTAGTTGGTAATGAGACTCTGGCAGCTTCAGGGGCTTCCCCGTTCAGGTTGGGGATGGAGGCATTCGAGTCGGTTTCCCCTTCCTAGGCTTCTGGGTCCCACCAGCAGGGGCCCCTATTCTTTTCTGCCTTTCCCCTGGACAATGCCTTTTCTTCAGGAGTTGAGGGTATGGAGGATTGCTCTGCCCCGGGTCCCGACTTGGGGGATCCCGGGGCTGGGGAGGAGTTGACCTGAGGGCCTTGGGCACTCTTTGACCTCTCGCTTGGGTATTGGTACCCTCTTTGCGGGGCTTCTTGTTGCAGGGAGAAGGGGGTTTTCTTACTCCCCTTCCCTGAATGGGTATGATTTGCGGTCAGCTCCTCCCCGGGTTTGGTTCCGTGTTCCCTTGGGTTTCTCGGCTCCTTCCTTCCAGAGGTTTGAGTTCAGTTCTTCTTCCCCATATTGGGTGCGTTTGGAGGTTCTGGAGTCTTCCTGGCTGGCAGACTGCCCGTTCTTTTCATTGGGGGCGTGTCATGGGTTCTGTCGGACCCACACGCTTGAGTGGTGAGAAACTTCTACCATTCTGCAGGTTTACCTCGGAGGCGAATTTGAGCACCTTAACCCTTAGACCATGCAATACATACATATATGATTTGACAAAAAATAATGTAACATAAGTTTTTAAAACTTGCACAAACATTTTCCAATTTTTCTGGGGGGAGCCCCTACGGCTCCCCGGAGCTATCTATGGCTGATATGGGTACCCTAACTATTTTGCATCAGTCGATGTGGGTGGACTTCTAGGCCTACCGGTGACCCACGAGCCAGAACCTGGCCCCCCTCACAGAGGCACGGGGAGCAATGGCCCATAGAAATGCACATGTGATTTGGAGCATTCTATATCTGCCATCGACCGGGACAAGCACCTAGAAAGGTAAGCGCCACAAAACAAACCCCTATTCTGGTTAACAATGAAAATCGACAAACGAGTGGATAGAACTTCCCAAGAAAAACGAACAAACAAGCATGACGTCACACGAGCCGCGCCGCATGTCTGCGGAGCTCCCTCCTCCCCGGGAGGGGGAAGGGGAAGCCCCAGACCCCAGCACTGGCGATCCCCGCCCCAGTTCCTCGGCTGATGGGATAGTACATGGTCGTGTGGCTCCAGCTCCGGTTTTGTCTCAGTGCTGCTCTTACGGTGGTCGTGTGAGCTGGGAATGGTATTCTCAGGTACTCGGGCTGCATGTGCTTAGGGTCACCTTCCCTGAGTGCCCTGTAAGTACCGCCCTTGGGGCTTGGGGTTGCCTTCCACAAGTCACCCAGACTTGGGGGTTTTGGTCACTTTGGCCTTGGTTCCGTCCACGCCCCCTTGTTTTTCCCCTTCGGTGGTTCATTTTGTTCTCCCCCCTCCTGCTTCCGGCCCCTAAGCATCTGAAAGCTTCGGGGTCGGGGCGGGGTTAGAGGTTTCTGAGACTTGGGCAGTTTTGGGGGTTGCCCCGTCCGGGGTAGCTGCGGAGGCATTCGAGTCTGTTCCTCTGGCCGTTGCTCCGGGGTCTGACCAGTGGGCCCCTTCTCTTCCAGCTCTCTCGGCTGCCCCGGCTTTTTCTTGTGAGGCCAGGGCTTTGGAGGACGACTCGGCCCCGGGGCCTGGTGTAGAGGCTCCTGGGGTTGGGGATGAGCAGCCTTGGGGGCCTTGGGCTCCATTGGGCCCGCCTGGATTTCCGTCCTTCTGAGCGGGGCTTACTGTTGCAAGGAGTGGGGTTTTCTCTTCCCCCCTCTGCGTACGATTTAGACTTGGGTTCTGCTCCTCCCCAGGTTTGGTTCCGTGTTCCTGTGGTTTCTTCGGTTCCATCTTCCGGTGGTTTTCGGCTACCCGCATCTCTTCGCTTGTGGTGCGGTTGGCCTTTGCGGCTTCCCTCCTAAGTGACCCGGAGTTTGCCTCCGTAATGGTTCCTTCCGTTCTGGTCCGGGATGCCGGATTGGGCTCCTTGTGGTCGGATTGGGCTACTTGTAGCCGGTTGGGCTTCTTGTAGCCGGTTGGGCTTCTTGTAGCCGGTTGGGCTTCTTGTAGCCGGTTGGGCTTCTTGTAGCCGGTTGGGCTTCTTGTAGCCGGTTGGCCTTCTTGTAGCCGGTTGGGCTACTTGTAGCCGGTTGGGCTGCTTGTGGCCGGTTGGGCTGCTTGTGGCCGGTTGGGCTGCTTGTGGCCGGTTGGGCTACTTGCGGCCGGTTGGGCTACTTGTCGCCTTGTTGGGCTACTTGCGGCCGGTTGGGCTACTTGTCGCCTTGTTGGGCTACTTTTCTTCGTGTCCTGTGCATGTGCCGTGGGAGTTTGTTTTGGTTCCGGGCGGTGTGCACGCGTATTGGTGTTCTGCGTCCATATTTTATCGGGGGCTTCGCCTCTCGCTCTTATCATTCTCCAATCCGTGCCCCGTTGCTCTTGAGGGTGTTCTGGAGTGCCGCTGTGGGGAAGTCACGAGGTTTTTCTCTGTGTTTTTGGGTGGGGGGGAGCCTCCTTCGCAGCTCCCCTCCTCCTCTCCGGCATAGGCACCCTGGCTGCCTCTGGTGGCTACGTTCTCATAGGCTTGCATCATGGCCCTTCAGTGCCTATGTTCTGCAGGCGAGTTGGTGCGGTCTGGTGTCTCCTTCGTCCTGACGCTGTTTTTGTTTTTGAAAGTCGGGGTGGGTGTACATACTTACTTGAGAACGTAGAACGTAACAACCAAGGTGCCTGCTGCAGGGCTATTGGCCCATACGTGGCAGCTCTTGTTCTCACCACCCGATTCTTTCCTCGGTTCACGGGTGACTGCGGGTGGCCTCTTGGCCCTTACGAGGCGACTCCTGCCTGTACTCATCCTGCCCCTCTCCTATGCTTGTCTAACCATGCTTGAGTTCGGGGCCCCGCCTCCACCTTGTTCCACGGCACAACAGTGGAGGTGCCTGTTCGGTGGTACGTTTTCCTGTGTCGAGGGTGTTATGTGCTCGCCTCCTTGTGCTTGCGGGGTTATAAGAAATTATAACTCCAAATGTATAAAGTTTATGAAAAATCCATTCTGATGGGATTGTAGAACAGACAGCAGAGCACACAATATGTCAAAATAGTGAGATTCGGTTAAAAACTGGAATTTTAGAAGCCACTCAAAGTTGAAACTCTGGTTTCAGAGATAATTGAAGTTGAAGTTATCAACAATGAATAAAGGTAGTTTTAATTCATTAATTTAATTGTATATTTTAATAAATACTGTTTTTTTCATTCATACTTGAATATGTGAAGGTTGTAGGTCAATATGTGTTGAAATGAAGTAAAGAAAAAATAACCCCCAAAAAACACAAAATATAGAGATAATAATAATAATTATAATGATTTAGGGGATATATTTAGGGTATACTTTCTATAAGTGAAAAAGCCCTAATATGGTCCCTAATCTTTAAAACAACCTAAAGAGACAAAGAAAATAGAGTTTGAAATCAGAGAAAAAATCAACCCCCAAAAATTAAGAGTCCCAAGTTTTGCTAGTTGTGACTGACTTATTTTTTGACCAATTTCATTCTATCTTCACATAGTTATGAAAACATATGCATTCTCCAAGATGTAAAGGTTAAAACAAAATCAGTTAATAAACAAAGGAGAAAAAATAACTAAAATCTTAAAAAACAATTCCCCTAAAAAAATATTTTCTGGGGCGAGCCCCGTCGGCTCCCCGGAGCTATCCCAGGCTGATATGCTAATGTCAGACTTTGGCATCAGTCATGTGTATGGAGTTCTTAGGCCTACCGGGGACCGTGGCCAGAACTGGGCCCCCTCAGAGAGGCAAGGGGAGCAATGGCCTATAGAAGCCCCCGTGTGGTTGGAAGCATTCTATGTCTGCCATCAACCGGAACAGGCACTGTTATAATAAATGGTGGACTTGCTGTGGGGAACTGGTACTATTAAGGGGTAAGGGTAGTTAGAAAACAGAGTTATCAAATATGGGAGAGCTAAAAGGCCCGGCCCCCAAAATAAACTATCCACAGTAATAATAACTTGCTTCTAGACCATGTCAGACTAAGGGTTGATCAATACACTCCCACACAAGAAGAAGGGATACTCTGTTCTAATTTACTTATTTATTAACCCCTTAACAACCCCCCATATACACTCACACCAATAACAATAATAATAATTACTTTACCACCCTATCTTACGTTAAAAGCCTTGGTCCACATAAGCAGGATACAAGGTTTACACTAAGAACAAGCTAGGGTAAAGTACTACTGAATAAGCACTGAAGCTGGATGCAGCTTAGGGTAGTGAGACCACGTGGTACCCTAATACAAAACACAACACTTAGGGGTACCCAAAACACTGGCAAATACTACCCCCAGGTCTCACCAATCTTTACTACCAGAGTAGGCACACTTAAAACACACCGTACTTAACTTAATGGTACAGGAACTTAAGGTAAGGGAAATAAGTAAGAGGAGAAGGGAGAAGAGTAGGGGTGCAGCTACAGAGTAGGTCTCGTCCCCACGAACGCCAGCCAGAAGAAGAAGACCGCTCCCAGCGACCAGCTTAGGCCTCCCGCATTTGGTGGTGCCGGAAGGAGCCTAATTGATCGTGCAGCTAAGCACATTAAAAATCTTCCCCTATGCAACATATTGTTACTTTACAAATGATTAAAGTATTAGTAAACATAGTTGGTGCCTATGTTATTATTTAATAATCAACCCCCAGCTCAGTCTTTAACTGCTCTTTGAGAAACAAGAATAGTCTTACGTTTGGCAGGGAAGATACAAACAATTTCAGCTCGTGATGCGTTCAACTATATTATAGGAAAGTTTAATAACTCAATTTTGACCTCTGGTTTCCACTGAAGAACCCAGGGTCGTAACAGGCACCCAGAAAGGTAAGCGCCTCAAAACAAACCCCTATTCTGGTTAAAATTGCTACCAAAAGCCGAATTAGTGGATAGAACTCCCCAACCGAAAACAAGCAAACTAGTGTGACGTCACACACCGCCGCGCCGCTGTCTGCGCAGCTACCCCCTCCCCGGGAGGGGGAAGGGGGAGCCCCAGACCCTCCACGCCGGCTACCCACACCTCAGTTCTTGAGGCTGATGCTATAGGCGATGGTCGTGTGCTCTGGCACCGGTGTCGCTACTGCACTGTGCTTTGCGTGTGGTGTTGGTTTTGTGGGTGCGAGAGCCAGGAGTTATCTTCAGTACTCGGGCTGCATGCGCCTAGGGCTGCCTTCCCTAGGTGCCCTGTAAGTACTGCCCTTGGGGCTTGGGGCCACCTTCCACAGGCTCCTCGGGGTCTGCCTCTGCTGGTCCGTTTTACCTTTCGTTTCTGGGGGGAGCCCCGTCGGCTCCCCGGAGCTATCCCAGGCTGATATGCTAATGTCAGACTTTGGCATCAGTCATGTGTATGGAGTTCTTAGGCCTACCGGGGACCACGGCCAGAACCGGGCCCCCTCAGAGAGGCAAGGGGAGCAATGGCCTATAGAAGCCCCCGTGTAGTTGGAAGCATTCTATGTCTGCCATCGACCGGAACAGGCACCCAGAAAGGTAAGCGCCCCAAAACAAACCCCTATTCTGGTTAAAATTGCTACCTAATACCGAACTAGTGGATAGAACTCCCCAACCGAAAACAAGCAAATTAGTGTGACGTCACACACTGCCGCGCCGCTGTCTGCGCAGCTCCCCCCTCCCCGGGAGGGGGAAGGGGGAGCCCCAGACCCCCCGCGCCGGCTACCCACACCTCAGTTCTTGAGGCTGATGCTATAGGCGATGGTCGTGTGCTCTGGCTCCGGTGTCGCTACTGCACTGTGCTTTGAGTGTGGTGTTAGTTTTGTGGGTGCGAGAGCCAGGAGTTATCTTCAGTACTCGGGCTGCATGCGCCTAGGGCTGCCTTCCCTAGGTGCCCTGTAAGTACTGCCCTTGGGGCTTGGGGCCACCTTCCACAGGCTCCTCGGGGTCTGCCTCTGCTGGTCCGTTTTACCTTTCGGTTTTTCGGCCGCCTGTTGGGCTCTTGGGTGTTCTGTTCTCCCTTGTTACCGGCAGGTAAGAGGCAGTTTGCACTGGTAGGGGCGCAGGGTGCTGCTCAGCTTGTAATTCCCGACATCGCGGCCGGCTCTGTTCCTTGGGGTTCGCTGTCCTCTTGCGGGGTTTTGTTTTTCTTTTTGTTTTTGCCTGGTGGGGGGTTCTGTCATTTTATTCAGTTTGTTTTTGCCCTTCCACTGTTCTCCTCGGTGGCGCCCCCTGCTAGGTCCCCGTGAGTGTACACGTCCCTGGGGTTCAGCTTTAGAAGTTTGCTTGGTAGTTTTGGGCGCCGGTTTGCAGCACCCTGCCTGGGACTACCTGAGCGCGAGTCCTCTTAAAGTAAACGCTCAGGACCCTGGGAATCCCCTAGGGGGCGCGTGGGTCCGATGGGTGTGACCCCGGGGTCCCCACTCGCTGTGTGCGAGTTTGAGGGTTGCTCGGTCCCCTTGTCTCAGGGTGACCCTCATTGTTTTTGCCTCTGCCACGCTGCCTGTTGGGTCGGTGATACTTTCGACCCTGAGTCCTGTGAGTGTTGCTGCTTGCTTGTGACTCAATTTACCCAATCCTCTGATGATTCTATTCGGGTACAGGCGGCACGTGCGTTGCAGTCTAGGTTTCGTCTGTTGCAACGCGCTCGGTTGGTTGCTTCCCCGGATGCCCCGGGGCTGCCCCGCTTTGCTTTTCGAGACCCGGACTTGGGGGTGGGGGTCGCTTCGATCCTGGTTCAATCCGCACCTCCTCGTCCTTCCCCTTCTGTTCGTTCTGGTCCCCCGCCCCTGCTTCCGGCCCCGAAGCGTCTGAGGGTTTCGGGGTCGGAGCAGGGGTTACTTGATCTCGAGACTCGGGCAGTTTCGGGGGTTGCCCCTTCCGGGAGGGCGGCAGAGGCATTCGAGTCTTGTCTCCCGGCCGAAGCTTCAGGGTCTGACCAGTGGGCCCCCCTTCCTCCAGCTTTTCCGGCTGCTCCGTCCTTGTCTTGTGGGGTCGGGGCTTGGGGAGAGGACTCGGCCTCGGGTCCTGTGGTGACGGACCTCGAGGCTGGGGAGGGGCTGACTTGGGGGCCTTGGGCCCCGCTGGACCCTGCCTGGGTTTTTCTTCCCACTGAGCGGGGCTTATTGTTACAAGGAGTGGGGTTTTCTTTCCCCCCCTCTGCGTACGAGTTGGATTTGGTGTCGGCCCCTCCCCGGGTACGGTTCCGTGTTCCCCCGGGTACGTCGGTTCCGTCCTTCCGGAGGTTTTCGGCTTATCGCATCCAACCTGGTGTGGTGCGAGCGGCCTTTGCAGCTTACCTCATGCGTGACCCGGATTATGCCTCGGAAATGGATCCGTCCGAATTCAGGTTTGGGACTTCGTTCCCTTTCTGGCTCCGTTATGAGGTTCCGGAGTCGTCCTGGCTAGCAGACTGCCCCTTGTTTGTTCTGGATTCCTGGCATTCCTTCTGTCGTTCCCGCACGCTGGAGTGGCGGGAAGCTTCCACGGTGCTTCAGGTTTTCCTGGGGGGCGCACTTGAGTACCTGAATGAGTGCTTGTTTGCCCCTGCCCTTCCCCACAATGTGGGCGTTATTCAGCTCCATGTGCAGGTTCCCACCCTTTCGGTGGCAGTCATTGCGGAGGACTTGCGCGCTCGGGGTCTTTTGGCTTCGGCCTTGCGGTTCTTTTCCCTCCTGGAGCTGTCTTCGGATTGGCTCGTGGAGGATGTAAGGACGCTTGGGTCCGTCCCGGGGTCCAGCACCTTGTCCTCGGCTGCGCGTTCGTCGGCTGCCTTGTTGAAGCTGTTCACGCCGATTTTGCGGGATGTGGTTTCCCTGTTTTATGCTTCCCATCTCGCGTGTCGGCAGACGGTGCTGGGTTCCTCCGTGGAATCTGCTTGGGCTCTGGCACTTAGGCGTTCTTCACCTTTTTGTCCTCTTCTGTTTGAGGAGTTGGCTGTGGGGCAGTTTATTCAGGTTGCGTCGCGGCTTGTCGTCCGATGTCGGACTCGTTGGTTTTCCGGGGGTCCCAGGGTGGGTCTTCCTGGAAAGGTTGTGCCAGGGCTCAGGGTTCCTCTTGTCGTGGTAGGCCTCTGGTGTCAGGTTCGGATTTGGCTCCTCCTGTGGACCCTCCCTCGTCTGGTCGGCGTGGTGTTGGCCTACCTCGACGACTGGCTGGTTTGGGCTCCCAGCCCGTCAGCTTGCTTGCTAGCCAGGATTTGGTTCTTTCCCAGCTCGCCAAGTTCGGGTTCTTGGTGAACTGGAGGAAGTCCCATCTGGTTCCCTCTTAGGTTCGAACTTGGCTGGGTCTCGTTTGGGACCCTCGAACCGCCTCCTTGTCTCTCCCTCCGGAGTCTCTCCTACGGCTGCGGTCCTGCCTTCGTCTGTTTCTGGAGGGCCCTCGGGTCACCCGGCGGTTGCTCGAGGGACTGTGCGGGAGCCTGAACTTCGTGATGGTGGTCTACCCGCCGGGTCGGGTTTGGCTTCGACGGCTGTTCTGGTTCCTTCGGGGTTCCCCCTTCCGCCTCTCTCGCGATCGCAGAGTTCGACCCCTGGGGGCCTTGCGTCGGTTGCTGCGTCACCGGCTTCCTCTTTGGGTTTTTCGGGGTTCAGTGCCTTGGCGCCTACCCGAGCCCTCGCTCGCTGTGTACACGGATGCGTCGTCTCTCGGCTGGGGTTTTGTGACCAGTGCTCACCAGGCCGGCCAGGGGCGTTGGGATCCGTCCTTCCGTCGAGCTCACAGCACGGTGCAGGAGTTCGTGGCAGTGTGGTTTGCCCTGGGGAGGATTCGGGTGGCCCGCGGATCAACGATTCAGCTCCATTCCAACTGTTCTCCGGTGGTTCATTGCCTGAACTGCGGGGTTTCGATGCAGTCCTTGTCTCTTTGGGGTTGGTCGCTTCCGGTGACTTGTCTGCTGAGTTCTCGGGGTTTGGCTCTCCTGGCGGTTCACGTACGGGGGCGTGTCCAACGTCTTGGCCGACGCCCTGTCTCGCTTCGTTCCCCTCTCCATGGAGTGGACGGTCGACGACGAGTCCTTCCGTTGGCTTTGCCAGACGTTCAGGCGCCCCGAGGTGGACCTCTTCGCGTCGGCGTAGTCGCGGCGTCTTCCCGTTTATGCGGCGCCCTTCCCCGATCACGAGGCCGTCGGGGTCGATGCCTTTCGGCTAGACTGGTCGAGGTGGGGGTACTTGTACCACTTTCCCCCAGTTCGGCTGCTGCTCCAGGTCCTGACTCGCTTAGAGACTTACCAGGGGAGAGTTGTCCTTCTGGCCCCTTGGTGGCCGGCCTAGCCTTGGTTTGAGGCGCTGGTTGCTCGGTGTCCGAACCCGAGGGTTTTCCCGCGGCTCCACCTCTTTCAGCAGATCGGGCCGGTACGTCATGTGGTTGGTTCGATCTTCTCCTCGAGTCTTCGCGTATGGGTTTTTTGACTCGAGTCTATCATCATCTCTATGGTGATCAGGTTGCCTCCTTGTTGGTGTCCCACCTGAGGGCTTCTTCTCGGCGGCAGTATGAAGTTTCCTGGCGGTCCTTCTGTTTCTTTTTGCGTCTTCGTCGTGTTAGTTCCTTGTCTGTTCGGGTGGTCTTGTCCTTCCTCTCGTGGTTGTTTCAGGACCGTCATCTTATGCCTAACACTGTCGCCTCAAATCGTGCTGCACTGTCGGAGCCGCTTCAGCTTGCTTTCGGTATCGATGTTACGTCTGCGCCGTTTCGCAAGCTGTCTCGTGCATTGTTTCACCTCCGGCCTGCTCATGCGTCGCCTGAGCCGTCCTGGTCTTTGGACAGAGTGCTCGCTTTCCTTTCGTCTCCTCGTTTCGTTGTGGCCCCTTCGGTCCAGGATTGTTTTTCCAAGGCATTTTTCTTGTTGGCTTTGGCCTCTGGGGGTCGGGTAGGGGAGCTTCATGCTCTCCTCCGGCGCAGGGGTTTCTGCTCTTTTGGTCGTGGTGATTGTTTTGTTCGTTTGCAGCTGTCTCCTTCTTTTCTGGCGAAGAATGAGACTGCTGCGTTCCAGAGGGGTCCATGGGTGGTTGATGCTTGGTTGGTCAGGCCGGGGGTGCATCATGTTTTGTGTCCGGTTGTGGCGCTTCGCCGTTATTTGCGCGCCACGGCTTCTGTGTTCGGGGACACGCTGTGGGTTGATCCGGTTTCCCTTCTTCCCTGTTCGCAGGTTTGGGTCTCTCAGGTCGTCCGCAGTGTTATTAAGTCCTGCCAGCCTGCGGTCTATCCCCGTCCCCATGACGTTCGTAAGTTCGAGGCTCTTGCTGCCGTCTTTGGGAATATGTCTTGGTCTTATATTCGGGCGCGGGGATTTTGGCGGTCGAACAGGGTCCTGGCTGCTCATTACCTTGTGAATGTCCCTGGGCCCCTTCAGGCCTGTGTTGCTTTGGGTCGGTGGTTGCAGCCAGTTGTCTCTGCTTCGAGTTGAGGAGTGAGCGACGACCGTCTCTCGGGTAAGTCCCTCTTTTTCCGTCTGTTGGTAGTTAGCTACGGGGAGCCGACGGGGCTCCCCCCAGAAAACCAGCGTTGAATGTAATGAAACGCCATTTTCTGGGTGAGTCCCGGAGGCTCCCCGGCATCCCTCCCTCCCTCCGGTCGACGTTTTTTTCGCGTTTTTGACATCCAGCCTCAAGAACTGAGGTGTTGGTAGCCGGCGTGGAGGGTCTGGGGCTTCCCCTTCCCCGGGAGGGGGAAGGGGGAGCTGCGCAGACAGCGGCGCGGCGGTGTGTGACGTCACACTAGTTTGCTTGTTTTCGGTTGGGGAGTTCTATCCACTAGTTCGGCTTTTGGTAGCAATTTTAACCAGAATAGGGGTTTGTTTTGAGGCGCTTACCTTTCTGGGTGCCTGTTCCGGTCGTTGGCAGACATAGAATGCTTCCAACCACACGGGGGCTTCTATAGACCATTGCTCCCCCTTGCCTCTCTGAGGGGGCCCGGTTCTGGCCGTGGTCCCCGGTAGGCCTGAGAACTCCATACACATGACTGATGCCAAAGTCTGACATTAGCATATCAGCCTGGGATAGCTCCGGGGAATGTAACAACTGTTGCATATATCTCAAAAAAAAAAAAAAAAAATATATATATATATATATAAAGGCACCAGCTGCATATCCACTTTGTGGACACTTATTACTACTATTCTTTTTCTTTGAGCATAGGACAAGTGCTTGCATTTCTTTATTATTGCATAATCCTTCAGTTACAGTTATTAGAAGCTGTTCTTCTTATCAATAAAACGTTCTTATTTTTCAAAAATTTGTCTAAAATCAATTTCTGAAAATATTTTTGAGAGTTTCACGACACTGAAGCCAATAAGTTGGAGATTTGTTTAACATTTTTCAGTTTTTTTACATAATTCAAATATTTTTTTATGTTATGCCCCCTAAATTCGCAGTAATATGCGCGGTCTAAGGGGTTAATGCGGCTTCTTTGCCCCTGTGCTTTCTCGGGATGTTAGCCTTGTACAGCTGCATGTGCAGGTTCCTACCCATTCAGCGTCCATGGTTGCTGAGGATTTGCACGCCCATGGGCATTTGACTTCGGTCTTGTATTTCTTTTCTCTTCTCGAGCTATCTTCGACCTGGCTTGAGGAGGATGTAGAGGCATTGAGTGCTGGGCCTTCGTCGGGTGTGTTGGCCTCGACAGCTTGGGCGTCGTCTGCGCTGTTGAAGCTGTTTGCGTCTATCTTGAAGGAGGCAGTGTCTGTTCTTTGCTTCTCGTCTCGCATGCTGTAAGCTGTGCTCGCTCTCTTTTTTGGAATCCGCTTTCTGGATTCGTTTGGGACCCGAACCTTTGCTCGATGTGGTCACGGACGCATTGTCTCTCGGATGGAGCTTTGTGACCAGTGCTCACCAGGCCGGCCAATGGCAGTGGGGTGAAGTGCTCATTGTTCGAAGAGTCTGGGTGTGTTCTTCTAGGCTTGGTTACTCTGTAGCACACAGGAGCTTCTGAGAGGTCTGAGAAAGAAACATTTCATTACATTCGGTGCTGGATTTTTCCCTACAAGTTATTTACTTGGACTTTATTGGCTAGGGTGATATAATGAAGTGAAGTCTTAACTATGAGTTCCTACCTATTTTATTACCTTTTCAGATGAATGCCAATCGGAAAACGATGAGGAGAAAACCACAAAATATTTTCAATGTTACACAGCCATTTGATCCTGAAACTTTCAATTTCACTAAGATCAAGAAACAAGAAATTCTTGCAAGACTTCTCTACAATCAGATATCTCCAGAGGTGAGATAATTTTCTCAGATATCTCCAAAATTCAGATTTCTTTAGGTGCTTGCCTAGTGCTGTGAATGTCATAAGTAGCGCTGTGTTCACTGATATCTGAACATTATACACAGTCGTTTATCACAGTCAGGCTCTTCTATAATACTATCATCACAGCATAATAGCAGTTTCACATATATTTTGTTATTTTTTAATGATGCTGTGGTTACAAGTTGAATAGCTGTTCTGTTAGCTCATGCTGCATGCACCAATCTTAGTAGCTCTGAAGCCTTCATACCCAGGAATGGTGCCTATGATTTTTTCCAATTGGTGTATGTTTACTAGAGGCTTGAGGAAGCAGATGTGAGCCCGCAGGAGTTTTAAAATTTTAGGCTGTACTCTAATACTTCATGTGCAACCTGTCCTCAGACCAAGTCCATTCCATCCAGCAGTTGACCCCAAAGATGCATTCATCAATTTTAACATGCTGTTCATTCAAAATAGGAAGTTTCTCAAATATAAATTAATATTGTTATAGTGTATATTAGCATACTGTGCATATTTAAGCATTGGAGAGGGAGGTTAGGTGTCTAGGTTCTGTTGGCAATTATTTGTATTTGTAGTTATTTGTATTACAGCGTTGTGAATCGTGTGTAAACCGTTTTTCATTCATAAACAGGGTTTGGTGGGTGCTTGGAATGAACTTTATCCTTTGGTTATGAAGACAGGCTGTCAAATGATGGGATGCACAGTCTGAGTATAATTACTCGCCCCATCACATGATGGGATACACAGCTGAAGGGTTATGAGAGTATCAAACTATTCTTTAGAAAAAATCAGAATCTGATTTAATAACTGTATCGGAATTGACGTTTTAGTGTAATTGGCATTGGCATTGGAATTGTAGAAATGTTAGTTCTTTCTAATCACTGGTAATAATAATAATATAATCATTATTCTCATTAAGAATCACATGCCGGTACATGTAATAGAAATATTGGTGTGTTGGTCTTACAGATAAGTTTTGTTTAATAATCTGTAAACATTTTTCAACAAAGTTAATTGGCAAATATTTGTTGTTGAAAGTCATCAAATATCGTACAGTATTATAAAATTGTAAAAAAATTGCATGATCTTTTAACTAAACTTTCTTTTCACCAAACACAATATAATGCTCCTTCTTGAAATGTTATTATTCATATTAGAATATGTTAGTTGTTGTTTATTTAATGTGTGGAAACCTTGTTTCTCACATACAAAGTTCTGCACTAATATTATTACAATTTTGTAAATTTTCAATACATGTTGATTTATATTATGAACAGGTGATTGATGGGGAAGAAATAGCAGGCAATGGAAGAAGTGGGTTGGAAGGGAGCCTGACTATCAACACGGCACCGATCTGTTACAGCCACAGTTTACTTGTGCCATTTTTGGCCCGGTGTCGACCTCAGGTGGTAAGCGAGGAAGGCCTCCTGCTTGCTCTCCACTCAATTCTCCTCTCACAGACACCGTGAGTAGAAAGTACGGATGTTATATGTTGATCTAGAAACTAGATTATTCAAGTATTTTCTGTGATTGTTTACAAATTTTCACCAATTAGGTATCGTTGCCAGAGGATATCTTAGGCTTTATCTCCTTCACCCTTGGCTGTGTTAGATTTCAATATGTACCCTAAACATGCCTCTTCACACCTGGGGCTGGTAATATATCTTGTTTATGGAAATTCAGCACTGCAGGGAATGTCATAATGTATTACATTATACTACATTGTGAGCAACATATAACAATCAGGTTATGAATTATTAATTCTGATATCAGTAAACGGCCCTCAAGTTCAAATTTAGTACCGCACCATATTTTGTTTCCAAGTTTTTGAAGGGTTCACTTCAGTGGCATGTGCTCCCTTGGTGTTCGGCTGTTACTGGGGGTTGGTCTCCAGCTCTCTCCCCACTAGGATGTGCCATGGCGTCCTCACCTGTGGCCACTAACCTTTCTTGTGTGGGGATTCTTTCCCGGTTGCTGGTTTCAGGTTCCTCATTGATTAGCGAGAGTTTTGTTTGAGTTTGGTTTTGGTTGAGCCATATTTGGGGCTGCCAGAATATTGTTCCTTCCATGCTTCTGCCAGACTTGGCAGAAGTTTGTTTTGTTTGTCTTGCGTTTGTTTTGTTTTGTGGGCAGACTAGCTACCTCCCTCCTTTCCTGGCTCGTTGGTTGATGGTACAATAGAGGGTTGTTTATCTGCTCCAGAACTGACTTCCTGCCAAACACACACCGAAACTACGACGTTGGTACAACGTTCGAGGAAGTTTTAACACCACCTAACCAGTTATAACAAACAATATAGCAAGTTGTAAGAACGTTCTAATAGGTCATGAACACGTTAAGCCAAGATGTAACAACTTTATTACAAGTTATAACAAGCGGAAAATAGAGACAGTTTCGGTTTGTGTTTTCAGGGTTGGGAGGGTTAGTGGGGAGCTAGGGCTTCAGGGCCCCCCCTCCTGGTGGCCTGGATTGTACCTGAATGGCAATGGGTTGGAACTGACAGATTAGTTATTTATTTATTTATTTATTTATGCATATACAAGAATGTACATTGGGAATGTGAGGATACATAATATGGTAATTGCAGTCTTGTAAAGCCACTAGTACGTGCAGCGTTTCGGGCAGGTCCTTAATCTAAGAAAATTTTAAGGAGGTAAATACTTGCAAAATTTATAGACAAAAAAATGACAAGTTACATAGAATGAAAAAAAGATGAGAGAAAATTGTAGGTACAATATATTAAAGCTCATAGGTAGCTAAGATTGATTGCAATGACAGCTTGAATGGTAGTTGACAAAACTTGGTAGGCACAATACAGCAGAAACAATATAAGATTGATTGCAATGACAGCTTGAATGGTAGTTGACAAAAATTGGTAGTCACAATACAGCATATGGCTAGCACATAAAAGAAGACAGCAATGAACACAATGATAAGGTTGTTTGATACTACATAAAAATTAGGAGATTGGTTAACACTAGGTACAGAGAAAATTTAAAGCTCAGTGTAGGAAACTAAGAAGATGAAATTAGGTACTTTCTGTGGGGAGCCCCTACGGCTCCCTGGAGCTTATCGGGCTAATGTATGTTATGTTAGACCGGGACATTAGCTAAGGAGTTCAGACCTACCAGGGACCAGCGCCAGAACCTGGCCCCTTCAGAGAGGTTTCAGGGAGCAATGGCCCTGGAAAACCCCATATGGTTGGGGGTTTTCCTTATCTGCCATCGACCGGGGTTAGGCACCCAGAAAGGTAGGCGTAACAAAACAAACCCCACATGGTAAGAAACTACAACAAAAACCGAACAGAGAGGTAGAAAACTCCCTACAATCCCAAGGAAACAAGCAAACAAGCAAACATCACACTTTACTGCCGCGCCGATCGTCCGCGCAGCCCTCCCCACCCCGGGAGGGGGAGGGGGGAGCCCCGGACCTACCGCGCCGGCTGCCAAGCTTCAGTTCGTTCGCTAATGTAATTACCTAAGTGTAATTACCTAAGTGTAGTTACAGGATGAGAGCTATGCTCGTGGTGTCCCGTCTTCCCAGCACTCTTTGTCATATAACGCTTTGAAACTACTGACGGTCTTGGCCTCCACCACCTTCTCACTTAACTTGTTCCAACCGTCTACCACTCTATTTGCGAAGGTGAATTTTCTTATATTTCTTCGGCATCTGTGTTTAGCTAGTTTAAATCTATGACCTCTTGTTCTTGAAATTCCAGGTCTCAGGAAGTCTTCCCTGTCGATTTTATCAATTCCTGTTACTATTTTGTATGTAGTGATCATATCACCTCTTTTTCTTCTGTCTTCTAGTTTTGGCATATTTAATGCTTCTAACCTCTCCTCGTAGCTCTTGCCCTTCAGTTCTGGGAGCCACTTAGTAGCATGTCTTTGCACCTTTTCCAGTTTGTTGATGTGCTTCTTAAGATATGGGCACCACACAACAGCTGCATATTCTAGCTTTGGCCTAACAAAAGTCATGAACAATTTCTTTAGTATATCGCCATCCATGTATTTAAATGCAATTCTGAAGTTAGAAAGCATAGCATAGGCTCCTTGCACAATATTCTTTATGTGGTCCTCAGGTGATAGTTTTCTATCTAGAACCACTCCTAGATCTCTTTCTTTATCAGAATTCTTTAAAGATTTCTCACATAATATATAGGTTGTGTGGGGTCTATGTTCTCCTATTCCACATTCCATAACATGACATTTATTAACATTAAATTCCATTTGCCAAGTGGTGCTCCATATACTTATTTTGTCCAGGTCTTTTTGAAGGGCATGACAGTCATCTAAATTTCTTATCCTTCCTATTATCTTAGCATCATCAGCAAACATGTTCATATAATTCTGTATACCAACTGGTAGATCATTTATGTACACAATAAACATCACTGGTGCAAGAACTGAACCCTGTGGTACTCCACTTGTGACATTTCTCCATTCTGATACATTGCCTCTGATTACTGCCCTCATTTTTCTATCAGTCAGAAAATTTTTCATCCATGATAGAAGCTTACCTGTCACCCCTCCAATATTTTCCAGTTTCCAGAACAACCTCTTATGTGGAACTCTGTCGAAAGCCTTTTTTAGGTCCAGATAGATGCAGTCAACCCAACCATCTCTTTCCTGTAATATCTCTGTGGCTCAATCATAGAAACTGAGTAAATTCGATACACAGGATCTTCCAGATCGAAAACCGTACTGTCTGTCTGATATTATATCATTTCTCTCTAGGTGTTCTACCCATTTAGTTTTGATTAGTTTTTCCAATACTTTCACTATTACACTTGTCAATGATACAGGTCTATAATTGAGGGGGTCTTCCCTGCTGCCACTTTTGTAGATTGGAACTATGTTAGCCTGTTTCCACCCGTCTGCTACGATTCCTGTACACAGGGATGCCTGAAAGATCAGGTGAAGTGGAATGCTGAGCTCAGATGCACATTCTCTCAGAACCCATGGTGAAACGCCATCTGGGCCAGCTGCTTTGTTCTTACCGAGCTCCTTGAGCATTTTTTCCACTTCGTCTCTAGACACCTCTATGTGTTCTATGTTGTTCTCTGGAATTCTTATTGTATCTGGTTCCCTAAAGATTTCATTTTGTACAAACACACTTTGGAACTTTTCGTTTAGTGTTTCACACATTTCCTTTTCATCTTCCGTGAATCTATTTCCCATTTTCAACCTCTGAATATTATCCTTTACCTGCAATTTGTTGTTTATGAATTTATAGAATAGACCTGGTTCTGTTTTACATTTGTCCGCAATCCCTTTTTCAAAATTTCTTTCTGCCTCTCTCCTCACTGCCGTGTAGTTGTTTCTCGCATCTTTGTATCGCTGGTATGTTTGGGGGTTCGGCCTCTTCCTGTATTGATTCCATTTTTGTGTCTTTCGGTCTCTAGCCCTCTCGCAATTTCTATTGAACCAATCCTGTTTCCTAGTTCTGCATCTCTGTTTTGGTATCAATTTTTTTGTGCCTTTATCATATATTTCACAAAACTTGCCATACATCTCATTCACTTCCTTGCCTAGCATCAAGTCTGTCCAATTATACTCACTAAAAAAATTTCTAAGGTCACCATAATGTCCTCTCCTGAAGTCTGGTTTTTCAACTGCTTCAACCTCCTTATTTTCTTCCAGCTTATAACGCATTGCATACTTTATTCCCAAAAAGACATGGTCACTTTTACCCAAGGGAGGAAGGTACTGAATGTCAAATATCTCTTCCTCCTTCCTGGTAAATATCAAATCTAGCATGGAGGGAACGTCCCCTTCCCTCATCCTCGTAGCTTGTTTAACATGTTGATACAAGAATGTTTCCAGGATGAGGTCTACAAATTTACAGGTCCAAAAATCTTCTGTTTTAGCTTCATATGCTTCCCAGTCTATGGATTTCAAGTTGAAGTCACCGACTATCAACAGTCGTGATCTATCGTTATCCGCTCTCGCTATAATCTCTCTCATTATTGTTATAAGACCTTCACGTTTACTATCTAGCTCCTCCTTTGACCATGTGCTGCTTGGCGGTGGACTATATGCATTTATCATCATTAGTTTATCATCCTCATAGCAGATCTCTAGTGCTATTATGTCAACTTCTTGTGGATTGGCAGTCATTATTTCCTTCACCTTTAGGTGTTCTTTTACCAGCACAGCAACGCCACCGCCTTTCCTAATTTTTCTGTCCCGTCTCCAAATTGAGTAGCCCCTCGGGAATATGACCTCATTTAAAATTACATCTTCAAGTTTTGTCTCCGTGAGTGCAACAATGTCTGGTGTCTGCAGCTGTATTACATCACTTAACTCCAGTATCTTCGATCTCACTCCATCTATGTTGGTGTATGCAATCTTCAGGAACTTGTTCCCCCTCTCCTTATTCTTCACTCCCCCTCTCTCTATTGATTTTGTTGGTTTGCCTTTATGTACCACTTTACTGGTTTGCCTACCCCTATCACTTTGTAGAAAAAAGAATTTATTTCTTCTTCATTCCTGCTCTCATTTAAATGTTTTGCCTCGGCGAGGTTCAGTTTCAGCTTCTCTCTATCTTCTTTTGAAAGATCTCGTCTTAATGACCACCCTTTCCCATCCTCATCCCTTTGCAATTTTCTAGCATTCCTTAGTACTTCTTCCATCTGTTTGGCACCGTTTAGGGTGATCCTCAAAGGTCGATCTTTCCCTTTTACGTACCTGCCTATTCTCCTGTAGTCGCACACATTCTCTCTGTTTGTAAGACCTTCCACGAGGCCAACAATTTTATCTACTACTTTAGCTTCTTCTACTCAACTTCTTCTAGCTTCTTCTACTACTTCTACTCAATGTCAACCGGGATTGACGCTTCTCTGGCCTCAGTTTCCTAGGCGGTGTTTGCCTTGTGTGGCGTTCACTGCCGTGTGTTGTGGTGTGCGGTGGCCAGGAGTACTTCATCAGTGCCGGGGCTGCATGTGCTTAGTGGCTGCCTTCCCTAAGCGCCCTGTGAGTACTGCCCTTGCGTAACAGGGTTATCTTCCCTGGGGCGTTCGGGAACCATTCCCGTAGAGGTTCTTGCTGCTCGGCATTTGCCTCGCCCTTGGGGCCAGCTGGGGCTTGGGGCCCTTGTTTGGCCCTGGGTAGGGATTGGTATTGTGCTGGTTAGGGCGTCAAGGTGTTGCGCAGCCTGCCACCTAAGCGGCGGCCGGTTTCTGTTGCCTCTGGAGACGGTGTACTTTTGCGGGGTTTTTCTTTTGTTTTTCATTTTCTTGCCTGGTGGGGGTCTGCCAAAGGTGGTTATAGTTCCACTGGTAGTGTTTGGCGGCCCTCTGCTAGGCCCCCGTGCTTGTACACGTCTCAGGGGTTTTCAGTGCTATAATCTACCCTCTTGTTATGTTTGGGTTTCTTAACCGGTTAGCAACACCTTGCCTGGGCTTCCCGTAGTTGTTACCCTACGGGCCCTGGAAACCCCTGTCTGGGCTCGGGGGACCATTGAATGTGTCTTCCGGGTTCCAACCCGTCTTGTACGGGATCGTTGGTTGCTGTTCCCTTGTCTCCGGGTGACAGTCGCCAATTTTACCTCCGTCATGCTGCCTGTTGGGTCACTGACACCTTGACCCGGAGTCTTGCGAGTGATTCTCTGCTTGTTCTCCAGTACTCTCCTGATGTTATTACTGTTCAGAGTACGGCGGCATCCATGTTGCAAGCTAGGTTAGGTTGCTGCAACATGCTAGGTTGGTTTCCCTCTCGAATGCCCCGTGGCCGCCCCATTTGGTTAGGTGCTGCTCGCCCCTTTCTCTCCATGTTCCCGGCTCCGGACCGTCTGCGGGTTTCGGGGTCGGGGCGGGGTTTAGTTGCGGCAGAGACTCGGGCGGTTTTCGGGGGCTGCCCCGTTCGGGTGGGGGACGGAGGTTTGAGCCTGTGCCTCCTGCCAAGGCTTCTGGGTCTTACCAGCGGCCCTTTCTTGTTGCCTTTCCCATGGGCTCTTGCTTTTCTTTAAGGGCGGAGGGCTTGGAGGACGGCTCTGCCCCGGGGCCTCTGTTGTTGGTTCCCGGGGCTGTGGGGGTTGCCTGCTAGCAGTTCTGGGGCGGTTTTGCCCCTTCAGGGGTTTTTCTGCTGTTGGGCGGCGTTTTTCGCCCTTCCAGTCTGCTAGCTTCCCACATTTGCTGGCGTGTTTTTGTGTATTTAGCGTCAGTCACAGCCCCTGCTGGCGGCCATTTTCGTCTGCCGGTTTCACGGCGTGGCCACCAGGGCGGCGTTGCGGTTTGTTTACATGCGTCTGGGTGTGCGAGCGAGCGTATCTGGTGAGTTTTCAAAAAATTTTCAGGGTTTTTGTTCTCCTGTTGTCGTTTCTTTGTTTTTCTGGTGTTTTCTTGCCGTTGCCTGTTCCTCTAGGAACGTTTGGGTGTTGATTTTGGGTCTGAGCCTATGGGTTTAGGCTCAGTGCCCCTGGCTGCTATGCTTGCTCCCACACCTTGCCCCTCGGTTTTCGGTCTGTTGGGACCGTTTTCCCAGGGCGTTCTGCTGGGGTCTGTGCTTTGCCTTTTAGTGGTGTTCTCCGCCGGCAAATGTGGTGGTTTGGGCTCCCCCTGGTTCGATTCTGGGTTCCTTTGGGTTCCTTGGTTTCGTTCTGGAGGTTTCTTCCTCTTGGGCCCCCTTTTGTGGGTTCAGGGGACTTTGTTTCCTCGTGTGACCCGGTTCTGCCTTTTGGGGTTCCGGGGTCTTCCTGGCTTGCAGACTGAGCTTTTTGGGTCTTGGCACATGTTGTGGTTGTGCTGGGACTTTGTGGTTTTGCTGTCGAGGTGGGCCTTTTGATGCAGTTTTGTGCCTTTTGCCTGGCCGGTGTAGTGCTCTCTGCCACTAGTCGGCGGCTTGTGCTTTTACAATATATGTCCTCACCTAGTTGTGCTTGTGGGGGTTGAGCTCTGGCTCCTTGGTCCTGCCTCTCAACCGTCCATCAACAGGTAATTACCTAAGTGTAGTTACAGGATGAGAGCTACGCTCGTGGTGTCCCGTCTTCCCAGCACTCTTTGTCATATAACGCTTTGAAACTACTGACGGTCTTGGCCTCCACCACCTTCTCACTTAACTTGTTCCAACCGTCTACCACTCTATTTGCGAAGGTGAATTTTCTTATATTTCTTCGGCATCTGTGTTTAGCTAGTTTAAATCTATGGCCTCTTGTTCTTGAAGTTCCAGGTCTCAGGAAGTCTTCCCTGTCGATTTTATCAATTCCTGTTACTATTTTGTACGTAGTGATCATATCACCTCTTTTTCTTCTGTCTTCTAGTTTTGGCATATTTAATGCTTCTAACCTCTCCTCGTAGCTCTTGCCCTTCAGTTCTGGGAGCCACTTAGTAGCATGTCTTTGCACCTTTTCCAGTTTGTTGATGTGCTTCTTAAGATATGGGCACCACACAACAGCTGCATATTCTAGCTTTGGCCTAACAAAAGTCATGAACAATTTCTTTAGTATATCGCCATCCATGTATTTAAATGCAATTCTGAAGTTAGAAAGCATTGCATAGGCTCCTTGCACAATATTCTTAATGTGGTCCTCAGGTGATAGTTTTCTATCTAGAACCACTCCTAGATCTCTTTCTTTATCAGAATTCTTTAAAGATTTCTCACATAATATATAGGTTGTGTGGGGGTCTATGTTCTCCTATTCCACATTCCATAACATGACATTTATTAACATTAAATTCCATTTGCCAAGTGGTGCTCCATATACTTATTTTGTCCAGGTCTTCTTGAAGGGCATGACAATCATCTAAATTTCTTATCCTTCCTATTATCTTAGCATCATCAGCAAACATGTTCATATAATTCTGTATACCATCTGGTAGATCATTTATGTACACAATAAACATCACTGGTGCAAGAACTGAACCCTGTGGTACTCCACTTGTGACATTTCTCCATTCCGATACATTGCCTCTGATTACTGCCCTCATTTTTCTATCAGTCAGAAAATTTTTCATCCATGATAGAAGCTTACCTGTCACCCCTCCAATATTTTCCAGTTTCCAGAACAACCTCTTATGTGGAACTCTGTCGAAAGCCTTTTTTAGGTCCAGATAGATGCAGTCAACCCAGCCATCTCTTTCCTGTAATATCTCTGTGGCCCGATCATAGAAACTGAGTAAATTCGATACACAGGATCTTCCTGATCGAAAACCATACTGTCTGTCTGATATTATATCATTTCTCTCCAGGTGTTCTACCCATTTAGTTTTGATTAGCTTTTCCAATACTTTCACTATTACACTGTAGCTCTCATCCTGTAACTACACTTAGGTAATTACTTGTCAATGATACAGGTCTATAATTGAGGGGGTCTTCCCTGCTGCCACTTTTGTAGATTGGAACTATGTTAGCCTGTTTCCACACGTCTGCTACGATTCCTGTACACAGGGATGCCTGAAAGATCAGGTGAAGTGGAATGCTGAGCTCAGATGCACATTCTCTCAGAACCCATGGTGAAACGCCATCTGGGCCAGCTGCTTTGTTCCTCCCGAGCTCCTTTAGCATATTTTCCACTTCATCTCTAGACACCTCTATCCGCTCTATGTTGTTCTCTGGAATTCTTATTGTGTCTGGTTCTCTGAAGATTTCATTTTGTACAAACACACTTTGGAACTTTTCATTTAATGTTTCACACATTTCCTTTTCATTTTCCGTGAATCTGTTTCCCATTTCCAACCTCTGGATATTATCCTTTACCTGCAATTTGTTGTTTATGAATTTGTAGAATAGGCCCGGTTCTGTTTTACATTTATATGCTATCCCTTTTTCAAAATTTCTTTCTGCCTCTCTCCTTACTGCTGTATAATTGTTTCTCGCATCTTTGTATCGCTGGTATGTTTGGGGGTTTGGCCTCTTCCTATACTGATTCCATTTTTGTGTCTTTTGGTCTCTTGCCCTCTCACAATTTCTGTCGAACCAATCCTGTTTTCTGGTCCTGCATCTCTGTTTTGGTATGAATGTTTGTGTGCCTTCCTCGTATAGTTTTAAAAATTTGGCATACATTTCATTTACTTCCCTGCCTAGCAACAATTCTGTCCAATTACACTCATTAAAAAAATTTCGAAGTTCCCCATAGTTGCCTCTCTTTAAATCGAGTTTATCAACTGTTTCAATGTCCCCATTTTCTTCTAGATGATATCTTAAAGCATATTTAATGTCTAACAGGACGTGATCACTCTTTCCCAAGGGAGGAAGGTACTGGATGTCAAAAATCTCTTCTTCTTTCCTGGTGAATACTAGATCCAGTACTGACGGTATATCTCCTTCCCTCATTCTTGTGGCTTGCTTTATGTGTTGATACAAGAATGTCTCCAGAATGAGGTTCACAAATCTGCATGTCCAAAAGTCCTCCGTTCTTGCTTCATAGGCCTCCCAGTCTATTGCTCTAAAGTTGAAGTCCCCCAGTATCAACAGTCGTGATTTATCTTTATCTGCTTGTACAATAATATCTCTCATGACCATTATGAGGCCCTCTCGTTTGTCATCCAGTTCTTCCTTTGTCCACGTGTTGCTTGCTGGTGGGCTGTAGGTATTTACAATTATCAGGTTATCATCCTGATTCCAGACCTGCAATGCCATTATGTCAATATCTCGAGGGTTTTCAAATATTAACTCTTTTACCTTCAGGTGTTTTTTCACCAGTACAGCCACTCCTCCTCCCTTCCTAGTTTTCCTGTCACGTCTCCAAACTGAGTAGCCTCTTGGGAATATGACTTCATTTATTATATTTCCTTCAAGTTTCGTTTCTGATAATGCAACAATATCTGGGACCCTAAGCTGGATTATATCTTGCAACTCCAAAGTTTTTGACCTCACTCCATCTATGTTGGTATATACAATTTTCAGGAACCTGTTCCCTTTTCCTTTGCTCTTTACTCCCCCTTCCACTACTGATCTTGTTGCTTTGTTTTTATGTACCATTTCACAAGCTTTCCAGTCCCTGTCACTTTGTAAAAAAAAGAATTTCTGTCTTCTTCATTTCTATCCCCATTTAGCCGTTTTGCCTCAATTAAGTTCATTTTCAGCTTTTCTCTGTCTTCCTTGGAGAGGTCTTGTCTTATTGACCAAGATTTGCCAACCTCATCACTCTGCAGTTTCCTGGCATTTCTTAGCACTTCCATCATGTTTTTCACTCCATTAAAGGTCACCCTTAAGGGGCGGTTCTTTTCTTTCTCATATTTTCCTATTCTTCTAAAATCACTGACATTTTCCTTTGAGCCTTCTCCTAAACCTACTATTTTCTCTATGATTTTCATCTCTTCTGCCGCTCGGTCCACCCTAGATGAAATTTCCTTCTCTAAACATCCAAAAATGATTATGGACTTAGTTCTATCTGCAGTGTTTTGTACCAGTTTACTGTTGGTAACCAGTTCTTTCCTAATTGCTTGCCTAATTTCTGCTTCTTGTTGGTCATTTCTGGTTTTGACTTCCGAACACACTTCTTTGATAGTCTCTTTCTCTTTTACAACTTGAGCATATGTCGCTTTTATTTCTTCTTTATACTTTTCTAGTTCTTTATTCACCACCTCTATGTGAGTTGTCAGTGAAGTTTCCAGTTGGAGATCCTTACCTAACTCTATGTTAGCCCTTAGGCTTGCTTGGAGTTGTTCACCATATGAGTCTATCTTCTTGTTTATTTCTTCAAAGTCACCACACTTCACTTTCCATGCCTCATTTTCTTTCACTAGTTCCTTGATTTGCTCCTCCTGATTTGTTACCTTGTCTGTTAATGCAGTAATAATCTTACCTTGTTGAAGCATACTCCCTTTTAGAGTGCAAAGCTCACTCCAAAGAGCTCCATTGTCCTCTTCTAATTTAAGCACTTTTTCTTCATACTTCATTTGCATGTCCTCAATTATCTCTAACCTGCCAAGAACACCTCCTTTCCTTATATCTTGTGGTGAGAATCCTTTGAAACCATCATCTGATGGTGTGTCTACCTTCTCAGTGGGGGTGGCGGCGGCGGCCATCTTTGATTTTGTTCTAGACCAAAACAAACTTTTCCACTCGACTATTTTCACTCAGTTTTACTTGTTTATTGTATTTTATTTGCTTTTACTCTTCCCTGAACCTTTATGTAACCTGGGACACCACTATAGCCCTCAACCTGTTCCCAATACTTAGGTAATTCGATATTTCCAGGAGCTTGCTGCAGTGTGACTTCTGCCTCCTCCAGCTTCACCTCCAGGTGTATCGGATCCTGTGCCTCTTGGGCTCTGTCATGTCTACATGTGACATTGTATGGGGGTCAGCCTCGTTACTTGTGTGAGGAGTCGCCACATTACTTCCTAGTGCTTTCCCGTTCCCATTCTGACACAAAAAAAAAAAAAAAAAAAAAAAAAAAAAAAAAAAAAAAAAAAATCTGTGGCTCTTTTGGGTACTCAGTTTCCACCTGTGTCCCCTAGTGCGTGTGTCCCTTGTGTTACATAGCCTGTCCTTATCACCCCTGTCGATTCCCTTGGGTGTCTTGAATGTGGTGATCAGGTCTCCCCTCACTTCATCTTCCAGTGAAGTGTGGTTTCATTCCCGTTGTCTCCTCATGACTTCGGTAGTGTACTTTTTCTTTCTGAAGGGGTTCTGTTCCCTTCTCTGTTGACTGGGCGCTGGGGGAGCAGCTTGCTCTGTTGCCTCTCGCTTGGTCCCGCTGTTGGTGGGCGCTTTGGGTTGTCTTCCGGCCTCTGCTGGCGTCGGAGGACGGCTTCTCCCCCTTGGGGGGGGTTCAGAGCTGGCGGGGTGGGCTTCTTCCCCTGCGCTTCGTCATTTCCTCTTCGTGGGTGCGTGGGGCGTGGTCGATCCGCCCCATCCTTCTGGGCTTCCCGTCTGCTCTTTGCAGTCATGAGCTTTTCCAGTCTGCAGTTCTTCTGGACTACTTCAGTCTGCGCCCTGGATCCTCTGCCCTCCTCGGAGGACTGTTGTCTCCTGTTCGGATTCTGTTAGGGCCTGGTGCATGGATGGTGGACCTGGACCTCCAGGTCACTTCTTGGCACGTTCCTCTCCAGTTTTTCTGGGGCTAGCACGGTTGGTAATTACCTATGTGTACTTACCTAAGTGTAGTTACAGGATGTGAGCTACTCTCGTGGTGTCCCGTCTTCCCAGCACTCTTTGTCATATAATGCTTTGATTATAATTGTCATATTGTCATATAATGATTGTCATATGTCATAATATGTCTTCATATGATTGTCATATAATGCTTTGGTGGTGGGGCTTCAGGTTTGCTGTTTTTATTGCCTTCCCTATTTTGTAAAGGGCACTTTGTATACTCTTTGCATCTTTACCGGATCTTAGTGCCCTGTCTGCGTCTGAGATTCGGTGTCTGGCCTACCTCGACGACTGGCTGGAGTGGGCTCCCAGTCAGTCCGCTTGTCTGCTCGCCAGGGGATGGTTCTTTCCAGATCGCTGGGTTTGGTTTCCTGGTGATCTGGAGGTTTTACCTTCTGTTTCCGTCCCGGGTTCGGACCTGGGCCTTGTTTCAGGCTCTTGGGCCCCTCATTGTCTTCCCTCCAGAAGTGTTACTGCGGCTGTGGTCCCGCCTTTGGCTGTTCAGGAGGGGGTCCCGGGTTGCTCAGCGGTTGCTTGGGCGGTTGTGCGGGAGTCTGCACTTCGGCGTGCTTGTCTGCCCACGGAGTCGGGTTTGGCTCCGGCGTCGGTTGGTTCCTACGGAGACTCCCCTTCCGCCTCTTGCATTCCTTGGGTTCCTCTGGGAATCTTGTGTTGGTGCTGCGTCACCAGCTTCCTCTTTGGGGTTTTCGGGGTTCCGTGCCTTGGCACCTCCCCGAGCCTTCGCTCGATGTGTTCACGGACGGGTCGTCTCTCGGCTGGGGCTTTGTGACCAGTGCTCACCAGGTCGGCCGAGGTTGATGGAGTCTGTCTGTCCGTCGGGCTCACAGCCTGGTTCAGGTGTTCATGGCTGTCTGGTTTGCGCTTCGGAGGATTTGGGTCACTAGGTACTCTACCATTCAGCTCTGTTTGGACTGTTCTCTGGTGGTTCTTGCCGGAACCGCAGGGGGTTTGGTTAACCATGTGGTTCGTGTCCAGGGTGTGTCCTGCGTCCTGGTGGACAGCTGTCTCGGTTCATTCCTCTTCGTGGGTTGGCCAGTCGTCGCCGATTCGTTTTGTTGGCTCTGTTGGGCTTATGGACTCCTGGCCATGGACGTCTTCGGGTCGGCGTGGTCTAGGCGTCGCCCGTTTTGTGGCGCCCTTCCCACCTGCGAGGACTTCACGGTGGAGGCTTTCGGCAGGCCTGGTCGAGGTGGGGGGTACCTGTCCCTCTTCTCCCGGTCCAGCTGTTGCTTCGGGTTCTGGCTTGGTTGCAGCCCATTCCCACGAGAACAGTCCTTATGGTTCCATGGTGGCCGGCCCGGCCTTCTTTTCAGACGCTGCTTGATAGGTGTCCGTTCCCGGGGCGTTTTTCCTGAGGCTTCGCCTCTTTCAGCAGGCCGAATCGGTCCTGTCCGTGACTGGTTCGGCCTTCTCTTTGGCACTTCGCGTCTGGTATTTTGACGCAGGTATCACCATCTCTATGGTGTTCAGGTGGCTTTGTTGACGGTGTCCCACCTGCGAGCTTCGTCTTGGAGACAGTATGACGTTTATTACGTTTTCTCGCGTTTTGTTTCCCCTCCGGCCTGCTCATGAGTCGCCTGAGCCATCCTGGTCCTTGTTCAGGGTGCCTTCTTCTCTTCCCCTCAGTTTGTGGTAGCCCCTTCGGTTTGTTTCCTCCTCTTTGGTACTGGTGGTAGCTTTATTGGTGTGCAGCCTTTCTCTGTCCTGGCGACGGTCGAGACGGCTGCTTTCCGGAGGGGTTCTTGGGGTATTGGTACTTGTTTGGTTTGGCCGGGGGGTGCGTCCTGTGTTGTCCGGTTGTGCTTTTTGCTGTTGTCGGCGTACTGTGCCTGGGGATGCGCTGTGGTTGATCCGGTTCCTTCGTTCCCTGTTTTCAGGGCTCGGGTCTCCCAGGTCGTCCGCAGTGTTTTCCTTCTTCCTGCGGTCTGTCTTTGCGCCCGTGCTGTTCAGACGTTTGCAGCATTTGCTGCTGTGTTGGTGACTTCTCGGGCTCGTTTCGGGCGCAGGGATTTGGGGGTCGCACAGGTTTTTGGCCGCCCATCCATATGTGCGTCTGTTCTTGGGCGTTCTTGTTGCCTTGGGTCGCAGGTTTGCGACCGGTTGTCTTGGCTTTGCGTTGCAGAGTTTGTGGCGGCCGCCTCCCGGGTTAGCCCTTTCTTTCCTTCTCTTTGGGTATGAAGCTCCAGGGAGCCGTAGGGGCTCCCCACAGAAAACCAGCGTTGAATGTAATGAAACGCCATTTTCTGGGTGAGCCCCAGAGGCTCCCTGGAAACCCTCCCTCCCACCGGTCGGCGGTTTTTTTCGCGTTGGTTGAAGCTTAGCTTCCGAACTGGAGCTTGGCAGCCGGCGCGGTAGGCCCGGGGCTCCCCCCTCCCCCTCCCGGGGTGGGGAGGGCTGCGCGGACGATCGGCGCGGCAGTAAAGTGTGATGTTTGCTTGTTTCCTTGGGATTGTAGGGAGTTTTCTACCTCTCTGTTCGGTTTTTGTTGTAGTTTCTTACCATGTGGGGTTTGTTTTGTTACGCCTACCTTTCTGGGTGCCTAACCCCGGTCAATGGCAGATAAGGAAAACCCCAACCACAAGGGGGTTTTCCAGGGCCATTGCTCCCTGAAACCTCTCTGAAGGGGCCAGGTTCAGGCGCTGGTCCCTGGTAGGTCTGAACTCCTTAGCTAATGTCCCGGTCTAACATAACATACATTAGCCCGATAAGCTCCAGGGAGCCTCCGGGGCTCACCCAGAAAATGGCGTTTCATTACATTCAACGCTGGTTTTTTGGTTTTGCTTTTAAATAAGGCAAAAGTTTTACAGTTTTTCAATTCACCAGGGAGTGAGTTCCATAGACTAGGTCCCTTAATTTGCATAGAGTGTTTACACAGATTAAGCTTGACCCTGGGGATATCAAAGAGATATTTATTTCTGGTGTGGTGATAATGGGTCCTATTACATCTGTCCAGGGAGAGTTTCAGAGCATGGTTTGCATTTAAGAACAGGGTTTTGTAAATGTAGTTGACACAAGAGAATGTGTGGAGGGAGTTAATATTTAGCAAGTTTAGGGATTTAAACAAGGGAGCTGAGTGTTGTCTGAAAGCAGAGTTTGTTATTATTCTGATAGCAGATTTTTGCTGTGTGAATTTTGGAAATTTTGGAAGTTAGTTTTTGGAAATTTGATCATTTGTCTACAGAGCACCACTTGGTTTCCGAACCCCTTGGGGACGAGACCCGTCGGTTAACATGTCAGTTCGTAAACGAGAAATAGAGGGAAAAAAAACTAGAAATGTAAAAAGAAATTTTTCTAAAAAAAAATAAATGAAAATAAAATAAAACTCTAGGGGAAAAAATCGACAGGTTCATAGCGTAAATGCGACCGTACTTTGTTTGGACTCGACAATAAGTGAAGTCCTGATCTGCTTTATAAAAGTCCTTAATTGTTCCTAGCTGATTGTTAAGACGTCTGGCAAACATCCTTTAGATGTTTCTTGCCAGTCTGCAGGAACATCTTGCCAGCCAGCCTGCCTGCCAGCCTGCAAGAACATTCTGCCAGCCTGCAGGAACATCCTTCCAGCCAGCCTGGAGGCACATTCCTGCCAGCCAGTCTGCAGGCACATCCTGCCAGCCAGTCTGCAGGCACATCCTGCCAGCCAGTCTGCAGGCACATCCTGCCAGCCAGCCTGGAGGCACATCCTGCCAGCCAGTCTGCAGGCACATCCTGCCAGCCAGCCTGCAGGCACATCCTGCCAGCCAGCCTGCAGGCACATCCTGCCAGCCAGCCTGCAGGAACATCCTGCCAGCCAGTCTGCAGGCACATCCTGCCAGCCAGTCTGCAGGCACATCCTGCCAGCCAGCCTGCAGGCACATCCTGCCAGCCAGCCTGCAGGAACATCCTGCCAGCCAGTCTGCAGGCACATCCTGCCAGCCAGCCTGCAGGCACATCCTGCCAGCCAGCCTGCAGGCACATCCTGCCAGCCAGCCTGCATGCACATCCTGCCAGCCAGCCTGCAGGAACATCCTGCCAGCCAGTCTGCAGGCACATCCTGCCAGCCAGTCTGCAGGCACATCCTGCCAGCCAGCCTGAAGGCACATCCTGCTAGCCAGTCTGCAGGCACATCCTGCTAGCCAGCCTGCAGGCACATCCTGCCAGCCAGCCTGCAGGCACATCCTGCCAGCCAGCCTGCAGGAACATCCTGCCAGCCAGCCAGCCTGCAGGCACATCCTGCCAGCCAGCCTGCAGGCACATCCTGCCAGCCAGTCTGCAGGCACATCCTGCCAGCCAGCCTGCAGGCACATCCTGCCAGCCAGCCTGCAGGCACATCCTGCCAGCCAGCCTGCAGGCACATCCTGCCAGCCAGCCTGCAGGCACATCCTGCCAGCCAGCCTGCAGGCACATCCTGCCAGCCAGCCTTGCAGGCACATCCTGCCAGCCAGCCTGCAGGCACATCCTGCCAGCCAGCCTGCAGGCACATCCTGCCAGCCAGCCTGCAGGCACATCCTGCCAGCCAGTCTGCAGGCACATCCTGCCAGCCAGTCTGCAGGCACATCCTGCCAGCCAGCCTGCAGGCACATCCTGCCAGCCAGCCTGCAGGAACATCCTGCCAGCCAGCCTGCAGGAACATCCTGCCAGCCATTCTGCAGGCACATCCTGCCAGCCAGTCTGCAGGCACATCCTGCCAGCCAGCCTGCAGGCACATCCTGCCAGCCAGCCTGCAGGCACATCCTGCCAGCCAGCCTGCAGGCACATCCTGCCAGCCAGCCTGCAGGAACATCCTGCCAGCCAGTCTGCAGGCACATCCTGCCAACCAGTCTGCAGGCACATCCTGCCAGCCAGCCTGCAGGCACATCCTGCCAGCCAGCCAGCCTGCAGGCACATCCTGCCAGCCAGCCTGCAGGCACATCCTGCCAGCCAGTCTGCAGGCACATCCTGCCAGCCAGTCTGCAGGCACATCCTGCTAGCCAGCCTGCAGGCACATCCTGCCAGCCAGTCTGCAGGCACATCCTGCCAGCCAGTCTGCAGGCACATCCTGCTAGCCAGCCTGCAGGCACATCCTGCCAGCCAGCCTGCAGGCACATCCTGCCAGCTAGTCTGCAGGCACATCCTGCCAGCCAGTCTGCAGGCACATCCTGCCAGCCAGTCTGCAGGCACATCCTGCCAGCCAGTCTGCAGGCACATCCTGCAAGCCAGTCTGCAGGCACATCCTGCCAGCCAGCCTGCAGGCACATCCTGCCAGCCAGTCTGCAGGCACATCCTGCCAGCCAGCCTGCAGGAACATCCTGCCAGCCAGTCTGCAGGCACATCCTGCCAGCCAGTCTGCAGGCACATCGTGCCAGCCAGCCTGCAGGCACATCCTGCCAGCCAGCCTGCAGGCACATCCTGCCAGCCAGCCTGCAGGCACATCCTGCCAGCCAGCCTGCAGGCACATCCTGCCAGCCAGTCTGCAGGCACATCCTGCCAGCCAGCCCAATGCCCAAGACTGGACTACAGTTCGGCATCAAGCCCACACATACTACACCCCCCCAACTACACAGAGACTACCACACTCCCCAGTATCACTTCCAAAACTGGACAAACCATTGCCACAACAACACACCCTGGGTCAGGGTAGAGAGGAGGGAGAACTACCAAAACCTTCCAGAAGTGACACACAATATGGACAATCATTCATATTTGCAAACATTCAAGGTTTAAAGCCAAAGTCAAGAAATAAAGTTAAGTTCATAAATGGCCTTCTATTAGAGTCAAACTCAATATTTGTGGCATTCACGGAAACTCATACAAAAGATTACATGGATGGTGAAATCTGGATTCCAAATTATAATCTATATAGATGTGATAGAAAAACTAGGTCAAATGGAGGAGTAGGTCTGTATATTAAAGAAGACCTGGTATGCACAGAACTACTAAATTCAACTAATGAGGTGGTAGAGGTACTTGGAATGAAGGTAGAGAAACTAAACTTAATTATTATTCTAATATATAAACCGCCAGATACAACGATTGAGGAATTCACAGAGCAGATGCACAAAATAGAGAACATACTTGACAACCTAGCAAACCCAGCTCCAGATATTATCTTTCTTGGAGATTTCAATTTACCGAGTCTAAGATGGAGAACGGCAAACACAAATATCATAGCAGGGAATGACCCGGGAAATAACCAACCACAGGTTAGAGAACTTTTGAGATTCTGTGACAAATTCTCGCTCAATCAACAGATTACAGAACCAACTAGGAACGAAAACACACTAGACTTGTTATTCACAAACAATGATGAACTAATCAGGGATATCACAATCTCAGATACTTCATACTCAGACCATAAGCTCATTGAAGTGCGAACTAGCATAAATAACGGTAGTAGGTCTAAGAGACCAAACAAGCGAGAAGGAATATTCAATCAATTCAATTTCAACAATAAGAGGATTGACTGGGAAAAAATAAATGTAGACCTTGCAACCATTCAATGGGAGACGGTCTTAAGCGACAAAACTCCCACACAGGGAATAGCTCAACTGACAGCTGAAGCTTACAAGGTCTGCTTGAAGCACGTGCCTGTGAGGAGGGGCAGAAAGAGGACCACTCTAGAAAGAGAACGGAGACGACTGTACAGGAGAAGGAAAAAAATAACGGAAATGCTTCGGCAGACACAACTATCACAAGCAAGGAAAACAAGCCTAAGCAGGGAGATTGAGGAAATAGAACAAACGTTGAAGCGATCATATGAGTCTGAGGAAATGGAATTGGAACAGAAAGCTATACAAGAGATAAGGAAAAATCCGAAATATTTTTTCACATACGCAAAATCAAAATCCAAAACCTCGACCAGTATTGGACCGTTAATTACAAATGAAGGTACGTACACAGAGGACAACAAAGAGATTAGTGAAATTCTAAGAAGCCAGTATGAGGCTATGTTTAGCACACCAATAAACAACATGAAAGTTGATGACCCAGACAGCTTCTTTATGAATGACATTCAAGCTGCAGATAATATAACGGATATTACCACAAACTCGGAAGACTTTGAAAGAGAAATTGATAATATGCCTATGCACTCAGCTCCTGGGCCTGACTCATGGAATTCAATATTCATAAAGAAATGTAAAGTACCAGTAGCGAGAGCACTCAGCGTAATATGGAGAAAGAGCCTGGATACAGGGGAGATACCAGCAGCACTTAAATCTGCAGATATAGCTCCGTTGCACAAGGGGGGGGAGTAAAGCCTTGGCAAAAAATTATAGGCCAGTTGCACTAACATCACACATAATAAAAGTGTTTGAAAGAGTGATTAGGAATCAAATTTCTAGTTTTATGGAAAACAATGAATTGCACAATCCAGGACAACATGGATTTAGAGCGGGAAGATCCTGTCTGTCACAGTTACTCAACCACTATGACAAAATCACAGAAGCCCTAGAAGAAAAGCAAAATGCAGATGTTGTATACACAGACTTTGCAAAGGCGTTCGACAAATGTGACCATGGGGTGATAGCTCACAAAATGAGGTCAATGGGAATAACTGGAAAAGTAGGACGCTGGATACTCAATTTCCTGTCGAACAGAACACAAAGAGTAACAGTCAATCAGATAAAATCGAGTCCAAGCGATGTTAAAAGCTCTGTACCTCAAGGTACAGTCCTTGCACCGCTACTGTTCCTTATTCTCATATCTGATATAGACAAAAATACACGCCACAGCTTCGTGTCGTCCTTTGCAGATGACACAAAAATCAGCATGAAAATTACCTCTGCTGAAGACATTGAAAAACTACAAGCAGATGTCAACAAAGTTTTTGATTGGGCAGCAGAAAATAACATGATGTTGGTAGCAGTGATAAATTTCAGGTACTCAGGTACGGCAAAAATGAGGATCTGAAACATAATACAGGGTACAAAACACAATCGAATCTTCCCATAGTAGAAAAACAGCATGTCAAGGATTTGGGAATAATGATGTCCGACGATCTAACGTTTAGGGAGCATAACCAAGCAAATATCGCGTCAGCCAGAAAAATTATCGGATGGATTACGAGAACTTTCAAATCCAGGGATCCCATCACAATGGTTGTACTCTTCAAGTCACTTGTGCTGTCCCGTCTCGAGTACTGCTCAGTACTCACTTCCCCCTTCAGAGCAGGAGAGATTGCTGAAATAGAGGGAATACAGAGAACATATACGGCACGCATAGACGAGATAAAACACCTAAATTATTGGGATCGTCTCAAAGCTCTCCAAATGTACTCTCTAGAAAGGAGACGAGAGAGATACCAAATAATATACACATGGAAAATACTGGAGGGTCAGGTCCCAAATCTACACAGTAAAATAACAACGTACTGGAGTGAACGATATGGAAGAAAATGCAAGATTGAACCAGTGAAGAGCAGAGGTGCCATAGGCACAATCAGAGAGCACTGTATAAACATCAGGGGTCCGCGGTTGTTCAACGTCCTCCCAGCGAGCATAAGAAATATTGCCGGAACAACCGTGGACATCTTCAAGAGAAAACTGGACGGTTTTCTAAGAGAAGTTCCGGATCAGCCGGGCTGTGGTGGGTACGTGGCCCTGCGGGCCGCTCCAAGCAACAGCCTGGTGAACCAAACTCTCACAAGTCGAGCCTGGCCTCGGGCCGGGCTTGGGGAGTAGAAGAACTCCCAGAACCCCATCAACCAGGTATCAACCTGCAGGCACATCCTGCCAGCCAGCCTGCAGGCACATCCTGCCAGCCAGCCTGCAGGCACATCCTGCCAGCCAGCCTGCAGGCACATCCTGCCAGCCAGCCTGCAGGCACATCCTGCCAGCCAGCCTGCAGGCACATCCTGCCAGCCAGCCTGCAGGCACATCCTGCCAGCCAGCCTGCAGGCACATCCTGCCAGCCAGCCTGCAGGCACATCCTGCCAGCCAGTTTTCAGGCACATCCTGCCAGCCAGTCTGCAGGCACATCCTGCCAGCCAGCCTGCAGGAACATCCTGCCAGCCAGCCTGCAGGCACATCCTGCCAGCCAGCCTGCAGGAACATCTTGCCAGCCAGCCTGCAGGAACATCCTGCCAGCCAGTCTGCAGGCACATCCTGCCAGCCAGTCTGCAGGCACATCCTGCCAGCCAGCCTGCAGGCACATCCTGCCAGCCAGCCTGCAGGAACATCCTGCCAGCCAGTCTGCAGGCACATCCTGCCAGCCAGTCTGCAGGCACATCCTGCTAGCCAGCCTGCAGGCACATCCTGCCAGCCAGCCTGCAGGCACATCCTGCCAGCCAGCCTGCAGGCACATCCTGCCAGCCAGCCTGCAGGCACATCCTGCCAGCCAGTCTGCAGGCACATCCTGCCAGCCAGTCTGCAGGCACATCCTGCTAGCCAGTCTGCAGGCACATCCTGCCAGCCAGTCTGCAGGCACATCCTGCCAGCCAGTCTGCAGGCACATCCTGCCAGCCAGTCTGCAGGCACATCCTGCCAGCCAGCCTGCAGGCACATCCTGCCAGCCAGTCTGCAGGCACATCCTGCCAGCCAGCCTGCAGGCACATCCTGCCAGCCAGTCTGCAGGCACATCCTGCCAGCCAGCCTGCACGCACATCCTGCCAGCCAGCCTGCTGGAACATCCTGCCAACCAGCCTGCAGGCACATCCTGCCAACCAGCCTGCAGGCACATCCTGCCAGCCAGTCTGCAGGCACATCCTGCCAGCCAGTCTGCAGGCACATCCTGCCAGCCAGCCTGCATTCACATCCTGCCAGCCAGTCTGCAGGCACATCCTGCCAGCCAGCCTGCAGGCACATCCTGCCAGCCAGCCTGCAGGCACATCCTGCCAGCCAGCCTGCAGGAACATCCTGCCAGCCAGTCTGCAGGCACATCCTGCCAGCCAGTCTGCAGGCACATCCTGCCAGCCAGTCTGCAGGCACATCCTGCCAGCCAGCCTGCAGGCACATCCTGCCAGCCAGCCTGCAGGCACATCCTGCCAGCCAGCCTGCAGGAACATCCTGCCAGCCAGCCTGCAGGCACATCCTGCCAGCCAGTCTGCAGGCACATCCTGCCAGCCAGCCTGCAGGCACATCCTGCCAGCCAGCCTGCAGGAACATCCTGCCAGCCAGTCTGCAGGCACATCCTGCCAGCCAGTCTGCAGGCACATCCTGCTAGCCAGCCTGCAGGCACATCCTGCCAGCCAGTCTGCAGGCACATCCTGCCAGCCAGCCTGCATTCACATCCTGCCAGCCAGTCTGCAGGCACATCCTACCAGCCAGTCTGCAGGAACATCCTGCCAGCCAGCCTGCAGGAACATGCTGCCAGCCAGCCTGCAGGCACATCCTGCCAGCCAGCCTGCAGGCACATCCTGCCAGCCAGCCTGCAGGAACATCGTGCCAGCCAGCCTGCAGGAACATCGTGCCAGCCAGCCTGCAGGCACATCCTGCCAGCCAGCCTGCAGGAATATCCTGCTAGCCAGCCTGCAGGCACATCCTGCCAGCCAGCCTGCAGGAACATCCTGCCAGCCAGTCTGCAGGCACATCCTGCCAGCCAGCCTGCAGGAACATCCTGCTAGCCAGCCTGCATTCACATCCTGCCAGCCAGTCTGCAGGCACATCCTGCCAGCCAGTCTGCAGGAACATCCTGCCAGCCAGCCTGCAGGAACATCCTGCTAGCCAGCCTGCAGGCACATCCTGCCAGCCAGCCTGCAGGAACATCCTGCCAGCCAGCCTGCAGGCACATCCTGCCAGCCAGCCTGCAGGAACATCCTGCCAGCCAGCCTGCAGGAACATCCTGCCAGCCAGCCTGCAGGCACATCCTGCCAGCCAGCCTGCAGGAACATCCTGCCAGCTAGCTTGCAGGCACATCCTGCCAGCCAGCCTGCAGGAACATCCTGCCAGCCAGCCTGCAGGAACATCCTACCAGCCAGCCTGCAGGAACATCCTGCCAGCCAGCCTGCAGGAACATCCTGCCAGCCAGCCTGCAGGAACATCCTGCCAGCCAGCCTGCAGGAACATCCTGCCAGCCAGCCTGCAGGCACATCCTGCCAGCCAGCCTGCAGGAACATCCTGCCAGCCAGCCTGCAGGAACATCCTGCCAGCCAGCCTGCAGGAACATCCTGCCAGCCAGCCTGCAGGAACATCCTGCCTGCCAGCCTGCCTAAAATATACGATGATGTACATTTAAGAAACAAATCTGGGTCACAGGTCTGTCGAGTGTGGTTAGGCTTACGGAATCAGCTGGTCCCTCCGCCACCACCGACACACCTCCCCCTCCCCCCCCAACCCATACACACACACTCTCTCAAAGGTCACGTGGTTCACCTCAACACTCATACATTGCTTCCTGCCTGCCTGCTTCCTTCCCAGCCAGCCAGCCAGTCAGCCAGTCAGCCAGTCAGCCTGCCTGCCTGCCTGCCTGCCTGCCTGCCAGCCAGCCAGCCAGCCAGCCAGCCAGCCAGCCAGCCAGCCAGCCAGCCAGCCTGCCTGCCTGCCTGCCTGCCTGCCTGCCTGCCTGCCTGCCAGCCAGCCAGCCAGCCAGCCTGCCAGCCAGCCTGCCTGCCTGCCTGCCTGCCTGCCTGCTAGCCTGTCAGCTGGCCATCCTGCTTGCCAGCCAGCCTGCCTGCTAGCCTTTTCCTCCCTCCCTAATTCTCACTACTTCCCTCCCTTCCTGCCAACCTCGTAGCATCTCTCGTTACCTTCCCAACCCGTTCTCACACAAGACAGCACATATATGACTTAATGCTTAAAGTCAATATGTTGAATATGAATTAGTAAATATGTGATATATTCCCAGTTACTTTTTATCCAAGGCCCAAACTCTTCCTCACGTACCAATTTACGTCTCACAGTACCCGTCTGTCAACCTAGATAGCAGAATAGTCGTGATTGGTTCAATTTTAAGGAAAATTGTAGTTTTCAGGTCCCACATGGGTTGTGAAATTTACCTACTATTGTCCATACTCTTAGAATATTACAGATCAGCTACTTCCTATTGAAGGCTCGTAGTTTTGTTTTGAGAAATATTAGTTGTTCTTAGTAAATTATAATAAGCACTATAAATTATTACATAGAATACCAGTCCTTCGCCAATCAATATTATATACCATAGTTTGTGCTTTACAAATCTTTAAAGGATGTTTTGTAGGAACGCTAACAGAAAACGATGTTACGTTGGAATGTCTATTGGGTAAACTACTGCAAACAGGATGGTATTGTGTCTACTATACCAACTATAGCTAAGATGGGTATATTGTCCACTACCACCTGTTAGGTGGGTAAGGGGTGCAATACCACCCACAGGATTGGTATGAGGGCCACATCCACCCACAGGATGAGTATGGGGATCACATCCACCCACAGGAAGGGTATGGAGTCCAATACCACCCACAGGATGAGTATGGCGTCCACTACAACCCACAGGATGGGTATGGGGCTCCAACCACCCATAGAATGGGTATGGGGCTCCAACCACCCATAGAATGGGTATGAGGTCCAATAACACCCACTGGATGTGTATGGCGTCCATTGCCGCGCGTCAAGCTCGAAAACCGCAGCATTCATCTCAGAACCATGCCTATTTCACACAGATTCCTTAATAAACGTAAAAGTTTTATATGTCACAAGAAAGATAGAAATATAAGCTTCATTCTAAATACCTTACCATGGGCATATTTAAATTTAAACCGAAGATACGTGTACTTTTATAATAGCCGAGCTCCGACCCCGGACAGATCGATCGACCGAGCAACTCTCTCTCAGAACAATGTTTATTTCACGTGAATTCGTTAGTAAACATATATGTTTTATATGTCTCAAGAAAGACAGACATATAAGCTTCACTTTAAACACTTTACTATAGACATATTTAAATTTCTAATGAAGATTATTGTATTTTAAAAATTACGGAGCTCCCACCCCGTACAGACTGAACGACAGAGCAACTCTCTCTCAGATCAATGTTTATTTCACGTAAATTCGTTAATAAACACAAATGTTTTATAAGTCTTAAGCAAGATAGAAATAAGAGCTTCATTTTAAATACATTACAATAGACATATTTATAGCTCAAGTGAAGATACATATGTTTTTATAGTAGTGCTCAGTAGCTTGTCGGGCATGGAGTGCAGACGCCTACGCACTTGCCGATATATTGTATAATTAACAAAGATACGCTAATAAAGCCTAAAATCTTATATGCCTCCAGAAAGACCGATATATGAACATTATTATAATTGCACCAAATGAAATATATCATGTTCGAGAACAAAGATATATAAATTTTAAATTAAGTTTCGACTCTCTCTCTCGGGTGAGAGAGATGGGGCGACTCTCGCCCCATCTATTGGAGATTCTGTGCACTAAATACCCAAAGCTACTCAAACCCTCCTAGCATTATTTAAGTAATGAAGTAATATGATATATTTACTCACTATAATGTGGGTGCTGAATGCAGAACATGAGAAAACATATATATACTCCAAACTAATATAATTTCATTATGAAATAAGTAGCATCAAAGGAAGTCGATGGTCCAAGCAGCAATGTTGTGGAGCGACTTATCCAAGATATATCGTTGTTTGGAAAGTGTTTGTTGGCATATCCAGTTGTCGCACTTCTCTGCTCAAATTATCACAAATTTAAATTATAATGTTAACAAGTAGAATACGTATTTTTAATAAAATCTAACATAACTAGCCAGAAAACATTTAACATTAATTAAAAAATATATGTTTGGAAGTTAAATCGACTTCATAGGACAATGGTTTTGTTATATATACTCGTTATTCGTTGACATGCGTTCGCTACTTAAACTACCATGTACTGTACTTATGTAAAATCTCCCATGTCTCTTCGCTCATCTCACCGAACCCTACAGGCTCTGCGATATATTGTTTAATTAATTGAGATTCACAAATAAAGCTAATAATTGTATATGTTATCAAAAAGGCAGAGCTTAATTTAGTTCATTTATTATGCACTCCATACCCATCCTATGGACGATAGTGGAGTGTTACAGAGGCACATAATGGGCTCAGGGAATGAGCCCCACAATTCATATAGCCAAGCAAGTTATAATCTTGATAAGCTAGTTACAAAAGTCAATGCACATTGTCACATCAACAATGGGCTCGAGTCCGACCACAAGTACAGTTTATAATTTAAGCAACTGACATATATGGAGGGCTAGTGTCACAATTGATATGTTTATCCTACACATAACCCCCTCTCCCCCATCCAATGGGCAGCGGTGGATAGGTTACAATCAAGTCGTTTTTTGCGTTTTATTCAGAGATTAGATCTTATTGGGTGAGGAAAGATATTCATATTTTAAAGAAGGCTTCTTGGCTGATGCACTCCATTGATGGAAAATATACAACCTTTTGAAAATCAATGTTAGTTTGATCTAGATATTGTAATTAACGAAAGTATTTATGTCATCTGAAAGGTAGAAATATAGGCTACATTTAAAATCCTTTGTCATAAATATAACTGAAGTGAAAACGAAGATATATGCGTTTTGATAGTTACTTGATGGCTTGCTCTGAGAGTGTGAAGCCCTGCACACCAGCCAATAAATTGTATAATTAGTTTCCATATATTTTAATTAATCTTAAAAATCTATATGTCAGAAGAAAGGAAGATGTAGCCGTTAATGTGACAACATTTAAAAATATATATATCTTAAGTTAAATAAATAATACCACCTTATTGCCGGTGTCCGGACACATGAAAATTACCTAGGTATCAGTATCCAGCCAGGCGGGGATCACAGGCTGCACAATACTGATAAATTTATGTAATGCACTACTTGTGGTCCATCTCGAACCCATTTATGATGTGACGACTTATAGTAAATTTTGTAACTAGCTCATTAAGATTGTAACTTGCTTAGCTAAATGAATTGTGGGGTTCGGTCCATTCATTTTCTTTCTTTATTATGCACCCCATAATACACATCCCGTGGGCGGTGGTGTAAAGGATTACAGAGGCACATAATTGGTTCAGGAACTGAACCCTCTAGTTCGTTTAGCTAAGCAAATAACAATCTTTTGACGCTAGTTACAAAATTATTAATGTACACATACTTATGCATACATGTACATATTCATATGTATACATATATACATACACATACATATTTAATCACCACCACAAATACACACATCAGTAATCTTTTGTGTCACAAGTGATTCAACAAGAGGCTCACAACAGTCACTATACAAGGCACTTTACATTTATGGTGAGTCACACAGTTATTAGTCTTGCTGCACACCCACCCAACTGGGCGGCAGCTTTACAGTCATGTGCTCCACACCCACCCAACTGGGCGGCAGCTTTACAGTCATGTGCTCCACACTCTCCCAACTGGGCGGCAGCTTTACAGTCATGTGCTCCACACCCACCCAACTGGGCGGCAGCTTTACAGTCATGTGCTCCACACCCACCCAACTGGGCGGCAGCTTTACAGTCATGTGCTGCACACCCACCCAACTGGGCGGCAGCTTTACAGTCATGTGCTGCACACCCACCCAACTGGGCGGCAGCTTTACAGTCATGTGCTCCACTCTCCCAACTGGGCGGCAGCTTTACAGTCATGTGCTCCACACCCACCCAACTGGGCGGCAGCTTTACAGTCATGTGTATGCATTACCTACAGTAAGCAAATTTTGGATACTTCACTAAGATTTCGAGCAGCACATCATTATGAATGAAGTACTTACACATTTCATGGACACTATTGATGTTGTTATCTTTAAATTCCGCGATTTTTCACATTCCATTATATAAAGACGCAAAGTATGCGAATAGTTCTGCTGACAGAGTTTACATTTAGTCAAATTCAGATTCAGATTCAGATTCAGATGTTTATTCAGGTAAGGTATATACATACAAGTGATGTTACATTAATGGATTGATATATAGATAGAGCTAGTACATACAGTGCCTAAAGCCACTATTACGCAATGCGTTTCGGGCAAGAAAAACATTAATATCTAGAACTTAATACTAATTGAGCATAAAGAATAAAAAGTGTTGAGAACAAATACAAATAAAGATAAAAAAGGGGGAACATGACTGAAAAAGCAGCACAAATACAATAGGTTGACAAACAGTGTTGATTAAAAAAAAAAGAAAATAACAGACATGGGTTGACAATAGAGGAGTGAGGTAGATTACAGGGAATTTATTAGGTAGTGTTTAGTTTTTATCTTAAACTGGTTGAGAGAGGTACAGTCTTTAACATGGTTGGGAAGGTCATTCCACATTCTGGGCCCCTTGATTTGCAGAGCATTTCTAGTTTGATTAAGACGTACTCTAGGAATATCAAAACTGTATTTATTTCTGGTGTGGTGCTCATGGGTTCTGTTACAACCTTCTATGAAGCTTTTAAGATCAGGATTGGCATTGTAGTTTAGCGTTTTATATATGTATAATACACATGAGAGAATGTGCAGAGACTTAATATCTAACATATTCAGAGATTTGAGTAGGGGTACCGAGTGATGTCTGGGGCCAGAGTTGGATATTGTTCTAATAGCAGCTTTGTGTTGGGTAAATTAGAGGACGTAAGTGATTTTGGGTAGTAGAACCCCAAGCACAAATACCATAGTTGAGATAAGGATAGATAAGGGAGTAATAGAGAGTCACCAGGGCAGGGCGTGGTACATAATATCTGATCTTAGAAAGAATGCCCACAGTTTTTGAAACTTTTTTTGATATATTTAGAATGTGTCCCTGGAAATTCAGCTTGTGGTCAATGAGAATGCCAAGGAATTTGCCATCTAATTTGTTACAAATTTGGGTATTGTTTATTTTGAGATTTATATGACTAGAGGATTTATTGCCAAACAGAATATAGAAAGTTTTGTCAATGTTAAGGGTGAGTTTGTTGGCAGTTAGCCAAAGATGGACTTTATTTAGCTCAGTATTTACTGTGGCATTTAGAGCAAGAGGGTCAGGACTGGAGTAAATGAAGGTTGTGTCGTCAGCAAATAGAATTGGTTTGAGGTGTTGGGAGGCATTTGGAAGGTCATTAATGTAGATGAGAAAGAGGAGAGGGCCAAGTATGCTGCCCTGAGGAACACCAATGTTGATGGGTAGGGTGGGAGAAATTGTATTATTCACAGAAACATATTGGAGCCTGTCAGTAAGGTAGGACTCGAGGTATTGTAGGGAGTGTCCTCTGACTCCATAATGATGTAATTTAAGAAGAAGGTTAAGGTGGTTGACAGTATCAAAAGCTTTACGCAGGTCCACAAATAACCCAACAGGGAACTCCTTTTTATCAAGAGCTGTATGAATCGAGTTAAGCATACTAATAAGTGCATCGTTAGTGCTTTTTTTGGGTCTGAAGCCATATTGGCAAGGGCTAAGTATATTGAGTTTGGCTAGATATGAGTAAAGCTGCTTATATATAAGTTTTTCAAAAATTTTTGACAAGTTTGGCAGGATTGATATAGGTCTGTAGTTGTTAACATCTGTGGGGTCACCACATTTGTGGACAGGCGTTACTCTCGCTTTTTTTAGAATACCTGGAAAGGTTTGGAGTTCAAGTGACTTGTTGAAGAGCAAAGCAATAGCAGGGGCTAAAGATCTGGAGGCTTTTTTGTAAATTAAAGTTGGTATCTCCTCAAGGGCACCAGACTTGGTTTTAAGGGAAAGGATTATCTCATTGACGTCAGTGGAGTTAATAGGCTTTAGGTACAGAGACTGTGGATAGTTACCTGTAAGATAGTCCTTAATGTCAGTACTGGAAGATGGAATATCATTTGCAAGGGATGAACCAATGGAAGAGAAGAACCTATTGAACTCAATAGCAGAATCAGAGGCTGAAAGCTGACCATCGTTATTAGACAGAAGAGTCGGTTTGTTATTTAAAGATTTCTTTGATCCCAATATTTGTGAAATTGTGCTCCAAGTTTGTTTAATGTTGCTCTTTATTTGAGTAAATTTATCTTCGTAGTATTTAGTTTTGGCTCGTCTAATTATCTTAGATAGCAATAATGAGTAATTCTTTGAGAATTCTTTGGAGACAATTCCTAACCTATACTTCTTCTCAAGGTCGTGTTTTTTGTTAATGGATTTCAGTATTCCCTTTGTAAGCCAAGGATTGTTAAGCCTTTTGCTTGTGACTTGTTTTGTAAGCCTAGGACAGTGGGTGTTATAAAGGCTAAGAGTTGTTTGTAGAAAAGATTGCACAGCTAGGTTGATGTCCCCTATGTTACCTAACTCGGACTCCCAGTTGACATTATCAGCAGCAGTTATAAAATTGTTTATAGCAGTTTCATTGTGCAGCCTAAAGCTTAACTCCCTTGTTTCTAGAGGTGGTTTGCTAATGTTAGTTAAGAGAAATGTGGGGTAGTGGTCTGTAGTGCTATCGGTGATTATACCTGAAGTAAGCGGAGAGGTTATGTTGGTCCAGATGTGATCTAGAGTCGTGGCAGTGCTATCAGTGATTCTAGTAGGTCTAGTGATTAAGGGTATGAGGAAGCAGGAATTCATACAGTTGAGGAAGCTAACAGCAGTAGGGTGTTCAGGCTCGCAGAGGTCAATATTAAAGTCCCCTGCGATAATTAGGTGGTTTTTGTTCAGTCTGTTATCAAGTATTAGATTTCTAAGGTTTGAGTTGAATACAGACACATCAGTGTTGGGAATTCTATAGACTGCACCCACAGACAGGACAGACTCGGCACCCTTGACTCTGAAGCTATCGAAGATATACTCCCCATAGCAGTCTCTAGTTCTAATTTCTTTTAAGCATGTTAGTTCTTGGTGGTAGTAAAGAGCAGTGCCACCACCTCTCTGAAGTTGACGACAGTTGTGAATTGCTGAGTAGTTAGGCATGTTAAAGAGTTGAAATCTACATCATCAGATGTTACAAACTTCCAGAGGTACTTGTAGCTGAGCCTAAACCTAGCAGTGGTAACATCTAGAAGTCTGCTAACATTTGCCAGTAAAATCCCACAGACTCAGACACATATTAACACATATCTCTCAGGCAGCTATCCAAACTCTCTTCTCCTTTCACCAATCAGCCCGGCAGATGTTGTGTCCATCATACACTCTCTAAAAACCAAGGCAGGGAACACCAGTGAAATTCCGTCCATTGTGTACAAGAGAGCCTCCCATGCCCTTGCCCCACCCATAGCACTACTGTTCAACAAATCTATAGAGTGTCACACCTTCCCTGATATCCTCAAAAAAGCAAGAGTAACGCCAGTCCATAAAGGAGGCAATCCGGCGGACATAAACAATTATAGACCAATATCAAATCTACCCATTCTATCAAAAATATTTGAAAAAATTATTTACAAACAGCTCTATTCCTACCTCGTAAAATTCGACATACTCAGCCCCTGCCAGTTTGGCTTCCGGTCCCAAAAGAGTACCAATGATGCAATCATTAGTCTCCTTGACATTATCTACTCAGCCCTTGACAAAAATGAGTTTCCGATTGGACTCTTCATTGACCTAAGAAAAGCCTTTGATACTGTTAATCACAACTACCTCTTATTTAAACTCCAGCATTATGGAATCCGAGGCCTTGCCCTTGACTACATCCGATCCTATCTTAGTGACAGACACCAATATGTAACCATCAATGATACAACTTCTTCCACTCTACCAATTACCGTTGGAGTGCCACAGGGCAGCATCTTAGGACCTCTTCTATTTCTTATATATATAAACGATCTGCCTAATGTCTCTAATATTCTCAAACCTATATTGTTTGCTGACGATACTACCCTTATCTACTCAAACCTCAACCCACATACACTAAATAATGTTGTGAATAATGAATTAAAAAAAGTCCACTTATGGATGTCAACGAACAAACTAACATTAAACATCGAAAAGACTTACTACATCTTATTTGGAAGCAAATCATCAAATGCAATTCAGCTACAGATAGACAACATTAACATCAGTAATAAAAATGATGGCAAGTTTCTTGGCCTATTCCTAGACAAGAGACTCAACTTCAGCACCCACAATCAACACATAACTAAGAAAGTCTCTAAGACAGTTGGTATACTCTCCAAAATCAGATATTATGTTCCTAACTCTGCTCTCCTCTCACTATATTATGCACTAATCTACCCCTATCTTAATTATGGTATCTGTGCATGGGGGTCTACCACTGCAAACCACCTTAAGCCCATCATCACACAGCAAAAATCTGCTATCAGAATAATAACTAACTCTGCTTTCAGACAACACTCAGCTCCCTTGTTTAAATCTCTAAACTTGCTAAATATTAACTCCCTCCACACATTCTCTTGTGTCAACTACATTTACAAAACCCTGTTCTTAAATGCAAACCATGCTCTGAAACTCTCCCTGGACAGATGTAATAGGACCCATTATCACCACACCAGAAATAAATATCTCTTTGATATCCCCAGGGTCAAACTTAATCTGTGTAAACACTCTATGCAAATTAAGGGACCTAGTCTATGGAACTCACTCCCTAGTGAATTGAAAAACTGTAAAACTTTTGCCTTATTTAAAAGCAAAACCAAAAAGTACCTAACTTCATCTATTTAGTTTCCTACACTGAGCTTTAAATTTGCTCTGTACCTAGTGGTACCCAATCTCCTAATTTTTATGTAATATCAAACAACCTTATCATTGTGTTCATTGCTGTCTTCTTTTATGTGCTAGCCATATGCTGTATTGTGACTACCAATTTTTGTCAACTACCATTCAAGCTGTCATTGCAATCAATCTTATATTGTTTCTGCTGTATTGTGCCTACCAATTTGTTGTCAACTACCATTTTAAGCTGTCATTGCAATCAATCATAGCTACCTATGTGCTTTAATATACTGTACCTATAATTTTCTCTCATCTTTTTTTTTTCATTCCATGTAATCTGTTATCATTTTTTTGTCTATAAATTTTGCAAGTATTTACCTCCTTAAAATTTTCTTAGATTAAGGACCTGCCCGAAACGCTGCGCGTGCTAGTGGCTTTACAAGACTGTAATTACCATAATTGTATCCTCACATTCCTTATGTACATTCTTGTATATGCATAAATAAAATAAAATAAAAAATAAAATAACATTATTGGATGACCCATAGACGAGCGATTCATCAAAGTTTATACAATATTGTGAAATTGACAGTCAGTGTAGTAACATAAATTGGTAAATCATAAATATTGTAAGTTAAGAATCTGATGCATGTGTGTGTGTTGGGAGGGGCGGGGGTTATACCCTTGGTAAGCGAGAGTGGAAAGTAACCTTAGACGTACTGCGGTCAATGTGGGGGGGGGGGAGGGGGAGGGAGGGTGGGAGAGTCAAATCCACCCTCCAACATCTGGACATAGTACCACCAGCCTCCACAACACTCCATCAGCCACCAGCTGATGCTTGTAGATGCCTCATCTAACCTCACTTATGTCACACATTAACCTACAGTTCCTGTGATATTTCAACTCCTCATATCACAGTGGCGTTTCACCAATATAAACTGTATTGGATTTTGTCTCGAAATAGCTATATGCTGACTGGACGTGTATGTATGTATGTATGTATGTATGTATGTATGTATGTATGTATGTATGTTTGTATGTATGTGTGTGTGTGTGTGTGTGTGTGTGTATGTATGTATTCCCAATCACGTTAAAGACTCCCCCTCTATCATCCAATTAAAGAGAAAAACAACTGTGTACTAAATAATCAACTCCTTGTAACTTTAATTATGCTGACCTTCCTATCTGTATTCAGACTGAGCCTACCATCATTATAGGTGATTATAACGCTAGGCATAGGAATATTGGTAATTCGCAGTTCAATAATCGTAACGGCAACCAACTGTTGTCACTATTAGGTAGTCACGATGATGCACAGATTGTGGGTGACCTTGAACCGACGCATATCTACGGAGGGATTCTTGATCTATGTCTGGGTGTCAACGTCTCCCACGCCGTGTGCGCCTCGTCAATAGTGCCAGATATGGCGTCTGATCATCTGGGCATATTAGCCACTGTAAACATTGGCAGTTCTATCCTCCCTGGTGGAGTGTTCAAGCGGAAGAGGCTGGCTGAGCCCATCGATCAACGAGACAATCTTGTTGCTCATGTGTCAGATTGGTGCAGTTCATCTGAGCCTTCATCAGTTGAAGATTTTAACAATGAGCTCACAGGTACTATCGAGCAGTTTATAGAATCACTTGATCCATCGTCTGGGCCACGTAACCCAAATTGCACTGGTCATAGCACTTATGTTTATTATAATGATTCTAAATTGCATGCACTAAAACGCACTGCCAGAATAATTGGACTAGCTTGTAGAAGGACCCGCACTGCTGAAATGCTTCGGCTCTTTCAAGCGGCTCTGGCTAAGGCCAGGGAACGTATGGTGGAGCTGGGGCAGACAGACTGGGAAACTTTTGTCCGTGGTCTCAATTCTCACACGGCACTAAGTCGGGCATGGAAAGATATCAACAAGGTCAATGGGAAAAATGCTGCAGAGATCTCGTACCCTAATCCTCTGCACAGAGCAAATGAGCTTGTTGATGCTTGGGCCACGACTTCCAGCTTTGACAATCTTCCTCTACCCTCACAGAATGAATTAAATAATAGATATACTGATAGAGCAAGGCTCCTTGACTTCATGCTTCATCAAGAGGATGACTGTGACATGCTTTTTACTGAATACGAATTAGATTCTGCTCTACATAAAGGCAAAGCTACATCACCCGGGGAGGATGGAGTTACTTACGCCATACTGCATATGCTTCTGCTAGTTCCAGGGAATCCCTTGCTTCAATTGTATAATATGAGCTATGTAAATGGGGAGCTTCCTAAGTCATGGACCAACAGTGTTATTATTCCCATTCCTAAACCTCACCAGCCGAGTGCTTTTCGCCCAATCTCCCTCACTAGTTGTCTTTGTAAGTGTCTTGAGAGGATGGTTCTCAACCGTCTCCTTTACAAAATTAATAATATGTTGTCTCCCCAGATATATGGCTTCACGCATGGAGAGAGTGAACGTCACTGTATTACCACATTCCTCACCCTGCATACTGATAGGTCATATACCACTTTCCTAGATCTTAAGTCAGCCTTTGACATTGCTAACCCACACGTCATTCTGAGAGAACTTGCTAAAATGAATGTTGGAGGATGGCTTCTACGGTGGATAAGAGGCTATCTATTCAACAGGAAGTCATCTGTACTGTTCCAAGGGTATAGGCGTGTAACGAGAGATTTTGAACTTGGCACTCCACAGGGAGGTGTCCTCAGTCGTACTCTGTTCAATGTGTTAATCAATGCACTTTTAAATTTAGTAACTAGAAGGTCCAGCGAACACATCATTAGCTATGTGGATGATATACTGATCCACACCAATGGGTATACCAACACCCAAAATGCTCTGAACTCTGTATTGTACACATGTTAGGAACTATGCTTAGTCATCTCAGTAGAGAAAACAAAGATCCTGAACCGACACCCACCCAGACGGGGTGGGGCCGTTCGCAAAATGCAGTTGGATGATGGCTCTCTGCTCGACTATGTAACCAGATACAAATACCTGGGCTTGAGGTTCTACTGTACCGCAATGTTTTAGCCAGACTGGGTCGCCAATGTAGAGAGAGGCTCCGTGCTCTCAAGGCTGTGGCAGGCTATGGCAGGCAAACACAACTATACTGTACAGTGTTATATATTTATTTCAGTTTGAACAATTTTTAACATTAAAGGATAAATTCTTTAATTGGTTGAAATTGGTTTTAACATTCGAAATCTAATTTGTTGATGTTAAATAACATAAGGTTCAAATTTATTAAGATACATACTTTAAAAACTATTTCTATTTGATACCAACAGTATCACGTTAAGAGAAGAGTCTCGCCTTGCTAACCCAAGTATAAAATATATAAAGAAACAGTGCAACTGTACTGGTATCTGCGGTACAAATATATGTCCCTATTAAAGAAAAAATAAACTGCACCAATCACTGCCACTCCTCACACCAATGCAACAATAAGGAGAGTGATAACAGTGCTTCACATTCGACAATGTTAAATTATTTAACAGATGACGAGATAATGAACATTGGAACAAATGTACAGCTCTCTGACCTTCACATAAAATCTGCATGTGACCTCATCAAACTGTGCCAAGCGTAGAAGGCCTTCGTGACCCAGCGTTGTAGCAGGACCTCTCCTGGTCAGTTACAATTGGTGAATTTATTCAAATTATCCAAGTTAATGGTTGTCACTGGGTCACCAACCATCAACGTTTCCAACATTGGAGTAACTGGACAAATTAACATATAAGACACCAGGCATAAATTACCATCCAAATCTACTGCAGTTATCTTGTGTGTGCTCTTGCTAATTGCCAGGATGATAAGCTGACATGCAATATAATGAATGTCAGCAGACACAGGGACTCAAGTATGAGTGGGGTATATGCTGTGGCGTTTGCTGCATCACTTGCAAGTGGTGTAGATCCGGTGAACCTCGTATGATGTGCAGAATGAGACAACATCTTTAAGAGAACTTTGAAGGAAAGTGCCTCATCTCATTCCCTGCAGCTTAGACACTGAGAAGAAAACGAATCATCCGGTCATGCTCGATGGAAATGTACTGCATTTGCAAAAAGCCAAATGATTTGAAGCTGATGGTATGCTGTGACCGTTGCAATATTTGGAACCATGGATCATGTGTAGGTGTTACAGAATGTAATGATGATTCGTGGATTTGTTTCTTGTGCGCTAGCAAGTTGTGAATTATAATTTAAAATACTTAATTAATACATTATTATTATTATTATTATTATTATTATTATTATAACCTTACCAAATGCTTTGCTGAATCAAATAATGTTATTACTTTCAATGTGTTACAATAGCATAATTAAGTGTTGCAAGTGTCAGGTCTTTTATATAGTCGGTATTTGTTATATTCTGTACTCTTTTTATGTTATTTAAATTTCAAATAGAAATAGTTTTTAAAGTATGTATCTTAATAAATTTGAACCTTATATTATTTAACATCAACAAATTAGATTTTCCCGCCCACAGGGTCCATACCGACCCTGTGGGCGGCAGTGGACTCCATACCGACCGTGTGGGTGGCAGTAGATCCCATACCGACCCTGTGGGCGGTAGTGGACCCCATACCGACCCTGTGGGCGGCAGTTGACCCCCCTACCGACCCTGTGGGCAGTATAGTGGACCCCATACCAACCCTGTGGGCGGCAGTGGACTCCATACCGACCGTGTGGGTGGCAGTAGACCCCATACCGACCCTGTGGGCAGTAGTGGACCCCATACCGACCCTGTGGGCGGCAGTTGACCCCCCTACCGACCCTGTGGGCAGTATAGTGGACCCCATACCGACCCTGTGGGTGGCAGTGGACTTCATACCGACCCTGTTGGTGGCAGTAGACCCCCTACCGACCCTGTGGGCGGCAGTTGACCCCCTACCAACCCTGTGGGCGGTAGTGGACCCTTTACCGACCCTCTGGGCTGCAGTGGACCCTATATACTAATCTCGTGGGCGATACTGGGCCCTATACTCATCCTGTGGGCGGCAATGGACGCCATACACATCCAGTGGGTGTTATTGGACCCCATACCCATCCTGTGGGTGGTTGTGAGCCGCATACCCATCCTGTCGGTGGTACTGGACGCCATACACATCCAGTGGATGGTATTGGACTCCATACCCTTACTGTGGGTGGAAGTGATCCCCAAGTTTGCAGTAGTTTACCCCATAAACATTCCAACATAAAATCGTTTTCTGTTAGCATTCCTACAAAACATTCTTTAAAGATTTTTAAAGCGCAAACTATGGCATATAATATTGATTGGTGAAGCACTGTTATTCTATGTAATAATTTATAGTGCTTATTATAATTTACTAAGAACAACTAATATTTCTCAAAACAAAACTACGAGCCTTCAATAGAAAGTAGCTGATCTGTAATATTCTAAGAGCATGGACAATAGTAGGTAAATTTCACAACCCATGTGGGACCTGAAAACTACAATTTTCATTATAATTGAACCAATCACGACTATTCTGCTGTCTACGTTGATGGACGGGTACTGTGAGACGTAAATTGGTACGTGAGCATGAGTTTGGGCCTTGGTAAAAAAGGTAACTGGAAATATATCACATATGTACTAAATCACATTCAACATATTGACTTTAAGCATTAAGTCATATATGTGCTGTCTTGTGTGAGAACGGGTTGTACCTTCCCCTCCCTCCCTTTCTGACTAATTCTCCCCCTCTCTCACTGATTCTCCCCCCCTCTCTCTCATACTGCCTACCACCTAAGCTCCCCCATCCATCCACCCACCAGTCAGCCATCACTGACGCAGTGTGTGCATTTGGAGCCGACACAGTGCACAGATGTTTCTTGATTGTGCAGATATGTAAAACAAAAGCACAGAATGAACATTTCAACCTTATGACAATTCAAAATAATAGGAATAATAGGGCGTGAATCTGTGAAGTCACAGTGGGCAAGCTGGACCATCTCCCACCCACCACCACAGGCCGGCGTGACGCTTGGCGGACCCCTTCCTACCAACCCCAATCGGGAAACTGGAAGTTTCAGATAACTAAAGTTCGGAAACCAAGTGGTGCTCTGTATATTGTTTGGGGAGTTTCAATTTTTGAGGTTTTGGTTCTTGTGAACTCAGCAGTGGACTGTAATGCTTTGTTGACTTTTTAGATGCTTTCCTGATGGGGTGGCAGAATGTTACTTGCGCCCTGTTCCTTTATGAGGAGGGTCAAGTTATGGCTTCAGTCTCCGTTAGGCCAAGCAGAACTCTATAACTGATGGGGGCCTAGTAAAAGCGAGCAACCTCAATGGGATAGATTCAGGGAGCTACCGGGGCTCAACCAGAAAGAAGCACTTCATTACATTTAATGCTGGGTTTTTACCTAATCATTGTCTTCTCTCTTTCAGTTTATGTTGTCACCCCTCATACTGTTTGCTGTGGTTTCTGCAGCGGTGTTTCAGTTGTACATAAATTTATTATATCTTGTTGTGAATACCATATAACAGCAACCTGTTCTCCTAATAGAATGTTGCATTTGACGTATACTCTGCTTAAGACCAAATTCCATAGTACTAGAAAATGGTAGCAGCTCATGAAATTGACAGGTTGTCCTGTTTTCTGTTTTGGATCCTCTGGTAGGTTCGGATAAGGGCACTTTAGTACGACAGTTTCTTGACATTAGGAAACCTTAAGAGGATGAGCTGGTGACAGATAGGTAATTTAATAGTGCTGCTTAATTTTCACAATTTGTTTTTACAGAGATCTTAGAATTGCTTTTAATTCTCTTGGTGGCTATGCATCAGTGAACCATCAGCACTTCCACATCTATTACCTGCCCCACGAACTTCACATTGAGACTGCTGTAAGTGCTCAATGGACTCACTTAAATATTTGTTTTACAGGGAAAGGAAGTCCGTGGCTTGTGCAAGATTTACCCTCAGCGTTTTGCACCCTATGAGGCTGTCCACTTTTGTCTTAAAAATACATATTATTTATGTTTGATCAGCTTTAGTAGACACAATGTTTTGTAAGCTTTATTATTCTGAATGTTATAAGTACTTTGTCTTATCAGTTATACGCACTAATTTGTTGAGCTTTGTTTGATTTCTTCATTTTTGTTGCATTATAAAGTTTTAACCTTTTTAAGGCACAATACATATATAGCTGGGGTGAGTAACTATTGCAGGACTGTGCACCACAGCTATGTATGGTTGGGAGTACCCCATGTAAGATTTAAAAGTCCAGCAACTACATGGGGTTCACATCAGCGTCCTCAGGACTCTTGTAAACAGACGCCATTTACAAAAAAAATTGTGGGCAACATTGTCGGGGCGTGAGAGCCTCAGTACTGAGTGAGCAACCAAGGCTGGTGCACGCAGCATGAGCTACCAGCACTGATGTTCAGCTTGTGACCACAGCATTGCCTAAAAAGTCAAAATATATATATAACTGCTATTATTTAGCGATGATAAAACAGTGGCCCCTCTGTTTACGAATTTAATCCATTTCCAGAGACGCTTCGTAACGCAAAAATCGCAACCCGAAACGAATTTTCCCATAAGAAATAATGTAAATTGAGTTAATCCATTCCACACTCCCCATAATATTAACATTAAAATACATTTCATACCTAATAAACACAAATATTTAGTAGAGAAGTGATGACTTCTCTGGGGTACTTTCTCTCCTATGTTTTGCATGTACAGTATTCCACTAGAACCTGGTTGTGGCTCACTGCTTGTTTTTTTCACTAAAAACCTTTCCATGGAGACTTGTTTTCCCTACATTGTAACACTTGTCTGTAGTGAGGCATCACTGTGTCATTATTAACACTTTCGCGCTTTATATTAGAGATAACTCGTCACTGGTTTTTCTTACGATTCCGCATAACTGCCTACTTTTCTCGTCAATCGAAAAAATATTTCTATAAATTCCATTTTTTAACCGAAATGGATGGGGATACTTTTGTTTTGTAGAGAATTTATTTGCGAATTTTTTGGTACCAGAATGAATATTATATCACATAAACTTCTATGAGTAAAAAAAAAAATACACAAAGTATGTTTGGGGGTGTGGCGAGCGTGTGGCAGAGGGTTCCCTTTAGCCGTTGATATATCCAACACGTGGGAAATATTTGTATGTGTTATGTATATGTCTGTGTAGGGAATTTTACTGCGATCACTGTCATACAAATTATAAAATGTTTCAACAAGTATAAACATGACAAACATCAAACGAACGAAAACAATGCGTTCGTTTCTGCCGCGAACGCATACTGAGCGACGTGGTTCTATATTTGGCGCTTCTCTTACACATGCTTTGTACCAATGTTATACAGTTCATCTTATAGAAAATTTTATTGCGAACACATTGGTATAAAAAAGAAATACGTACATAGAAAAGTAGGGTCAGGAAACGTATAAACTTTCCAAGCATGATTTCCCCCCTGTGTTTTCGCCAGTGCGCTCGCGGCTAACTACTCTCCACTTCACACACTCTTGCGGGTGGGCAATTACCTATATTAAACATTCATATGCATATGTCCGTGTAGAGAATTTTATTGCGATTCCAATGATACCAAAATTAGCGATGTAGGACAACTGTAGGCTTCGCAACCATTAAGAAAGTGGAAACATTTTGTTGCTGTTTGGCGCTCTCGGCGAGTGATCTGCATAGTTTTTTATTTGGTGTTGATACTCCTTATGCTTGGGCGGCATTTTATAGGTATGCTCTTATAGACAATTTCATTGCGAACACAGTGATACCAAATTTAAATACGTGCGCCTTCAATTTTTGTCAGGACAGTCAAAAGAGTGTACACTTTTTCGGTCTTACCGCGTAGGCGCGCGAAGTGCCGAAAGCATCTGGGGTATTGTTTTTTTTGAGCGCCGAGAGCGCGAAAGTGTTAAGGTTAAGGCAATGGCCTACTACAGCTTGCTCTGAGTGAGTTCTTTCAACAAAGGTTGCTTTTCTTCCCATAGTCTGCACCACTTTTTAATTGTTGAGGAAGGGACATTCTGTACGCCTCCTCCTCCTCCCCTGAAGAAATTTCCTCAGCTGCCTCTTGTTGCTGCTCCTTGTGAAAGGCTGGGAGTTCTTCGGTGGTCAGTTCTTCGCTGTGTTCCTCCACCAACTCACAACTCTCACAACACTGTGAATGCCACTTCTTTTTCTAAATTTCTCAAACCATCCCCTGCTTGCCTTAAACGCTTTCATATCTGCATCACTCATTCCAGGGGTTTTCTTTATAAGATATTCGTGCAGTAGCCTTGCTTTTTCACAATTGATGGTCTCTGAAACGCTATCACCTGCTAACTCCTGTTGTGTATCCAAATTAATAACAACTTTTCAACATCCTCAAGTGTTTGTGTTCTTTGTTTCGTAACTGTTGATATGCCTTTTGCCACTTTAGCACTCATAATATTTTCTGTGGGGAGCCCCTGGAGCTTATTGGGCTAATGTATGTTATATTAAACCGGGACATTAGGTAAGGAGTTCAGACCTACCAGGGACCAGCGCCAGAACTTGGCCCCTTCAGAGAGGTTTCAGGGAGCAATGGCCCTGGAAAACCCCCTTGTGGTTGGGGTTTTCCTTATCTGCCATTGACCGGGGTTAGGCACCCAGAAAAGTAGGCATAACAAAACAAACCCCACATGGTAAAAAACTAAAACAAAAAACCAAACAGAGAGGTAGAAACTACCTACAATCTCAAGGAAACAAGCAAATAAGCAAACATCACACTTTACTGCTGTGCCAATCGTCTGCGCAGCCCTTCCTTCCCCGAGAGGGGGAGCCCCAGATATACCGCGCCGGCTGCCTAGCATCAGTTCGTAAGCTAATATCAACCGGGATAGACGTTTCTCTGGCCTCAGTTTCCTAGGCGGTGTTTGCCTTGTGTGACGTTTACTGCCGTGTGTTGTGTTGTGCGGTGGCCAGGTGTTCCTCATCAGTGCCGGGGCTGCATGCGTTTGGGGCTTCCTTCCCTAAGCGCCCTGTGAGTACTGCCCCTGCGTGACAGGGTTATCTTCCCTGGGGTGTTCGGGAACCATTCCTGTAGAGGTTCTTGCTGCTCGGTATTTGCCTCGCCCTTGGGGCCAGCTGGGGCTTGGGGCCCTTGTTTGGCCCTTGGTAGGGACTGGTATTGTGCTGGTTAGGGCGTCAAGGTGTTGCGCGACCTGCCATCTACGCGGCGACCGGTTCCTGTTGCCTTTGGAGACTGTGTACTTTTGCGGGTTTTTTCTTTTGTTTTTATTTTCAATTGCCTGGTGGGGGTCTGCCCAGTGTGGCTACAGTTCCACTGGTAGTGTTTGGTGGCCCTCTGCTAGGCCCCCCCAGTGATTGTACACGTCGCAGGGGTTTTCAGTGCTATCCTCTTCCCTCTTGTTATTTTTGGGTTTCTTAACCGGTTAGCAACACCTTGCCCGGGCTTCCCGTAGCAGTCAGCCTACGGGCCCTGGAAACCCCTGTCTGGGCTCGGTGGACCATTGAATGTGTCTTCCAGGTCCCAACCCGTCTTGTACAGGATCGTTGGTTGCTGTGCTCTTATCTCCTGGTGACAGTCGCCACTTTTACCTCCGTCATGTTGCCTGTTGGGTCACTGACTCCTTGACCCAGAGTCTTGCGAGAGATATTCTCTGCTTGTTCTCCAGTACTCTCCTGATGTTATTACTGTTCAGAGTACAGGTGGCATCAGTGTTGCAAGCTAGGTTAGGTTGCTGCAACACGCTAGGTTGGTTTCCCACTCGGATGCCCCGAGGCCGGCCCGTTTTGGTTAGGTGCTGTTCGCCCCTTTCCCTCCCTGTTCCCGGCTCTGGACCATCTGTGGGTTTCGGGGTCGGGGCGGGGTTTAGTTGGGGCCGAGACTCGGGCGGTTTTCGGGGGCTGCCCCGTTTGTGTTGGGGACAGAGGTTTTCGAGCCTGTTCCTCCTGCCATGGCTTCTGGGTCTTACCAGCGGCCCTTTCTTGCTGCCTTTCCCATGGACTCTTCCTTTTCTTTAAGGGCAGAGGGTTTGGAGGACGGCTCTGCCCTGGGGCCTCTTTTGCTGGTTCCCGGGGCTGTGGGGGATGCCTGCTAGCAGTTCTGGGGTGGTTTGCCCCTGTCTGGGTTTTCTGCTTTTGGGCGGAGTTTTCGCCCATCCAGTCTGCTTGCTTCCCACTTTTGCTGGCGTGTTTTCCTATTTTTTGCTTTGGTCACAGCCCTCTGTTCTGGTGGTCATTTTCTTCTACCGGTTTCCCGGCGTGGCCACCAGGGCGGCGTTGCGGTTTGTTTACATGCGCCTGGGTGTGCGAGCGAGTGTCTTGGGTGAGTTTTCACCGTTTTTCAGGGGTTTTATTCTCCTGTTGTCGTTTCTTTGCTTTTCTGGTGTTTTCTGCCCGTTTCCTGTTCCTCTGGGAACGTTTGCGTGTTGATTTTACACCGGGTTTTCCATTTTGTCTGTTTTGGGTCTGGGCCCTTGGGTTTGGGCTCAGTGTTCCTGGCTGTTATGCTTGCTCCCACACATTGTCCCTCGGTTTTCTGTCTGTTTTGACCGTTTCCCAGGGGTTTCTGTCTGGGGGCTGTGCTTTGCCTTCTGTGGTGTATCTCCGCCGGCAAATGTGGTGGTTTGGGCTCCCCCTGGTTCAATTCCGGGTTCCTTTGGGTTCTTTGGTTTCGTTTCGGAGGTTTCTTCCTCTTGGGCCCCCTTTGTGGGTTCAGGGGGGGCCTTTGTTTCCTCGTGTGTGTGTGACCCGGTTCTGCCTTCTGGAGTTCCGGGGTCTTCTTGGCTTGCAGACTGATCTTTTTGGGCCATGGCACGTGTTGTGGTCATGCTGGGACTTTGAGGTTTTGTTGTCGAGGTGGGCCTTTTGATGCAGTTTTGTGCCTTCTTTGCCTGGCCGGTGTGGTGCTCTCTGCCCACTGGTCGGCGGCTTGTACTTTTCTTTTCACGTGTATGTGTGTGTGTGTACGCATGTACACTGTGTGTGTGTGCACATGTGTATGTGCATACACACGTGTGTGTAACATACCTTGTGTATGTGTATATGTATGTGTATATACAGTACATGATATGTATATATGTGTATGTATACTTTTTCTTTCGGAAGGGGCTCTGTTCCTTTCTCTGTTGACGGTGCGCTGGGGGAGCAGCTTGCTCTGTTGACTTTCGCATGGTCCCGCAGTTAGTGGGCGCTTTTGGTTGTCTTCTGGCCTCTGGTGGCGGCGGTGGACAGCTTCTCCCCCTTTGGGGGGGGGGGGGTTCAGGGCTGGCGGGGTGGGCTTCTTCCGCTACGCTGCGTCATGTCATCTTAGTGGGTGCATTGGACGTAGTCGATCCGCCCCATTCTTCTGGGGTTCCTGTCTGCTCTTTGCAGACATGGGCCTGTCGAATCTGCGGTTCTTCTGGACTTCTTCAGTCTGCGCCCTGGTTTCTATGCCCTCATCGGAGGACTGTTGTCTCCTGTCCGGCTTCTGTTGGGGCCGGGTGCCTGGATGGTGGCCCTGGACCTCCAGGTCAATTCTTGGCACGTTCCTCTCCAGTTTTCCGGGACTGGCACAGTTGGTGGTGGGGTTTCAGGCTTGCCGCTTTTGTTGCCTTCCCTATTTTGTAATTGGCACTTGGTTTATTTTTGCATCTTTGCCAGATCTTGGTGCCCTGTCTGAGTCTGCTTGGGATTCGGTGTCTGGCCTACCTCGACGGCTGGCTGGTGTGGGCTCCCAGTCGGTCTGCTTGTCTGCTCGCCAGGGGTGTCGTTCTTTCCAGATCCCCGGGATTGGTTTCCTGGTGATCTGGAGGCCATTCCATCTGTTTCCGTCCCTGGTTTGGACCTGGCTGGGCCTTGTTTAGGACTCTTGGGCCGCTCCTTGTCTTCCGCTCCAGAAGTCTTGCTGCGGCTGTGGTCCCGCCTTCGGCTGTTCATGAGGGGGTCCCAGGTTGCTCAGCGGTTGCTTGAGCAGTTGTGCGGGAGTCTGAAGTTCGACGTGCTGGTCTGCCCGCGGGGTTGGGTTTGGCTTCGGCGTCTGTTTGGTTCCTTCGGAGACTTCCCATCCGCCTCTCTTGCAATCGTTGGGTTCGTTCCTCCGGGGATCTTGTGTTGGTGCTGCGTCACCAGCTTCCTCTTTGGGGTTTTCAGGGTTCCGTGCCTTGGCACCTCCCCGAGCCTTCGCTCGATGTGTTCACGGACGGTCATCTCTCGGCTGAGGCTTTGTGACCAGTGCTCACCAGGTCGGCCGCGAATGGTGGGGTCTGTCCGTCCGTCGGGCTCGCAGCACGGTTCGGGAGTTCGTGGCTGTCAGGTTTGCGCTTCGGAGGGTTTGGGTCACTCGGTGCTCTACCATTCAGCTTCATTCGGACTGTTCTCTGGTGGTTCTTTTTCGGAACCATAGGGTTTCTCTTAGGTGTTGACCTTTGGTGTTGGTTCCTTAGAGTGGCTTGTTTGCTGGATTCTCGGGGTTTGGCTAACCGTGAGGTTCATGTCCGGGGTGTATCCTGCGTCCTGGCAGACAGCTGTCTAGGATCATTCCTCTGTTCGCGGATTGGCCAGTCGTCGCCGACTCGTTTTGTTGGCTCTGTCGGACGTATAGACTCCTGGCCCTGGACGTCTTCGAGTCGACGTGGTCTAGGCGTCGCCCATTTTATGTGGCGCCCTTACCCGCCTGCGAGGCATTCACGGTGGATACCTTTCGGCAGGACTGGTCGAGGTGGGGGTACCTGTTCCTCTTCTCCCGGTTCAGCTGTTGCTTCGGGTTCTGGCTCGGTTGGAGCCCATTCCCATGAGAGTAGTCCTTATGGTTCCTTGGTGGCCGGCCCAGCTTTATTTTCAGACGCTGCTTGATAGGTGTCCGAACCCGGGCCATTTTCCCACGGCTCCGCCTCTTTCGGCAGGTAGGATCGGTCCTGTACGGGACTGGTTCGGCCTTCTTCTCGGCTCTTCGCGTCTGGTTTTTTGATGCGGGTATCACCATCTCTGTGGTGATCAGGTGGCTTTGTTGATGGTGTCCCACCTGCGAATTCGTCTCAGCGACAGTATGACGTTCCTGGTGTTTCTATGCACTTTTTCTTGCTCTTCGTAGGATGTCTTCTCCTTCGCATCGGGTTGTCTTGTCCTTTCTTGGGTTTTCAGGACTACAGTTATTTGATGTTTCTTACTGTCGCCTCGTTTTGTGCAGCACTGGCGGAGCCGCTCCGGCTTACATTCGGGGTGGACGTCACATCTGCCCCGTTTCGTACACTTTCTTGTGTTTTGTTTCACCTCCGGCCTGCTCATGCATCGGCTGAGCCATCCTGGTCCTTGATCAGGGTGCCTTCTTATCTTCTCAGATTGTGGTAGCCCCTTCGGTTCAGGTTTCTGCTCTTTGGTACTGGTGGTTAGTTTTGTATGTTTGCAGCCTTTCTCCGTCCTGGCGACGGTTGAGACGGCTGCTTTCCGGAGGGGTTCTTGGGTTATTGATGCTTGATTGGCTTGGCCGGGGGTGCGTCCTGTGTTATCTGGTTGCGCTTTTTATTTTTTTATTTTTTTTTATTTTTTTTGCCGTTTCCTGCGTACCGTGTCTGGGGGATGCACTTTGGGTTGATCCAGTTCCCCTCGTTCCCTGTTTCAGGGCTCTGGTCTCCCAGGTCGTCCGCAGAGTTTTTCAGATTTCCAGTCTGTGGTCTGTCCTTGCGCCCATGCTGTTCGGAAGTTTGCAGCTTTTGCTGCTGTGTTGGTGATGTCTAGGGCTCATTTCGGGTACAGAGATTTGAGAGTCGCACAGGTTCTTGGCTGCCCATTCCTTATGCGCGTGTGCTCCTGTGCGTTCATGTTGCCTTGGGTCACAGGTTGCAGCCTGTTGTCTTGGCTTTGCGTTGCGGAGATTGTGGCGGCTGCCTCCCAGGTTAGCCCTTTCTTTTCCTTCTCGTTGGGTATGAAGCTCCAGGGAGCCGTAGGGGCTCCCCACAGAAAACCAGCGTTGAATGTAATGAAACGCCATTTTCTGGGTAAGCCCCGGAGGCTCCCTGGCAACCCTCCTTCCCACCGGTCGGCAGTTTTTTCGTGTTGGTTGAAGCTTAGCTTCCGAACTGATGCTAGTCTGCCGGTGCGGTAGGTCCAGGGCTCCCCTCTCCCCCTCTTGGGGCGGGGAGGGCTGCACGGACGATCGGCGCGGCAGTAAAGTGTGATGTTTGCTTGTTTGCTTGTTTCCTTGGGATTGCAGGGAGTTTCTACCTCTCTGTTCAGTTTTTTGTTTTAGTTTTTTACGATGTGGGGTTTGTTTTGTTATGCCTATCTTTCTGGGTGCCTAACCCCGGTCGATGGCAGATAAGGAAAACCCCAACCACAAAGGGGTTTTCCAGGGCCATTGCTCCCTGAAACCTCTCTGAAGGGGTCAGGTTCTGGCACTGGTCCCTGGTAGGTCTAAACTCCTTAGCTAATGTCCCGGTCTAATATAACATACATTAGCCCGATAAGCTCCAGGGAGCCTCTGGAGCTCACCCACAAAATGGCGTTTCATTACATTCAACGCTGGTTTTTTTCTTAGCAATTACAGTGCATATTGTTGACATAGATTTGTTGTACTGCCTAGCTTGTTTAACAACCCCTGTACCATTTTCATGTTTATGAATGATCTCTTGTTTTTGCTCTATGGTCATCCTCACATGTGTTTTCTTAGGTTGAACCTTACCACTGACTTTCTTGGGACCCATGGCATGATATATAATAATTACTTTTCTGGGGGGAGCCCCGTCGGCTCCCCGGAGCTATCCCAGGCTGATATGCTAATGTCAGACTTTGGCATCAGTCATGTGTATGGAGTTCTTAGGCCTACCGGGGACCACGGCCAGAACCGGGCCCCCTCAGAGAGGCAAGGGGAGCAATGGCCTATAGAAGCCCCCGTGTGGTTGGAAGCATTTTATGTCTGCCATCGACCGGAACAGGCACCCAGAAAGGTAAGCGCCTCAAAACAAACCCCTATTCTGGTTAAAATTGCTACCAAAAACCGAACTAGTGGATAGAACTCCCCAACCGAAAACAAGCAAACTAGTGTGACGTCACACACCGCCGCGCCGCTGTCTGCGCAGCTCCCCCCTCCCCGGGAGGGGGAAGGGGGAGCCCCAGACCCCCGCGCCGGCTACCCACACCTCAGTTCTTGAGGCTGATGCTATAGACGATGGTCGTGTGCTCTGGCTCCGGTGTCGCTACTGCACTATGCTTTGCGTGTGGTGTTGGTTTTGTGGGTGCGAGAGCCAGGAGTTATCTTCAGTACTCGGGCTGCATGCGCCTAGGGCTGCCTTCCCTAGGTGCCCTGTAAGTACTGCCCTTGGGGCTTGGGGCCACCTTCCACAGGCTCCTCGGGGTCTGCCTCTGCTGGTCCGTTTTACCTTTCGGTTTTTCGGCCGCCTGTTGGGCTCTTGGGTGTTCTGTTCTCCTTTGTTACCGGCAGGTAAGAAGCAGTTTGCACTGGTAGGGGCGCAGGGTGCTGCTCAGCTTGTATTTCCCGACATCGCGGCCGGCTCTGTTCCTTGGGGTTCGCTGTCCTCTTGCGGGGTTTTGTTTTTCTTTTTGTTTTTGCCTGGTGGGGGGTTCTGTCGTTTTATTCAGTTTGTTTTTGCCCTTCCACTGTTCTCCTCGGTGGCGCCCCCTGCTAGGTCCCCGTGAGTGTACACGTCCCTGGGGTTCAGCTTTAGAAGTTTGCTTGGTAGTTTTGGGTGCCGGTTTGCAGCACCCTGTCTGGGACTACCTGAGCGCGAGTCCTCTTAAAGTAAACGCTCAGGACCCTGGGAATCCCCTAGGGGGCGCGTGGGTCCGATCCCGGAGTCCCCACTCGCTGTGTGCGAGTTTGAGGGTTGCTCGGTCCCCTTGTCTCAGGGTGACCCTCATTGTTTTTGCCTCTGCCATGCTGCCTGTTGGGTCGGTGATACTTTCGACCCTGAGTCCTGTGAGTGTTGCTGCTTGCTTGTGACTCAATTTACCCAATCCTCTGATGATTCTATTCGGGTACAGGCGGCGCGTGCGTTGCAGTCTCGGTTTCGTCTGTTGCAACGCGCTCGGTTGGTTGCTTCCCCGGATGCCCCGGGGCTGCCCCGCTTTGCTTTTTGAGACTCGGACTTGGGGGTGGGGGTCGCTTCGATCCTGGTTCAGTCCGCACCTCCTCGTCCTTCCCGTTCTGTTCGCTCTGGTCCCCCGCCCCTGCTTCTGGCCCCGAAGCGTCTGAGGGTTTCGGGGTCAGAGCAGGGGTTACTTGATCTCGAGACTCGGGCAGCTTCGGGGGGTGCCCCTTCCGGGGGGGGGGGGGGCGGCAGAGGCCTTCGAGTCTTGTCTCCCGGCCGAAGCTTCAGGGTCTGACCAGTGGGCCCCCCTTCCTCCAGCTTTTCCGGCTGCTCCGTCCTTGTCTTGTGGGGTCGGGGCTTGGGGAGAGGACTCGGCCTCGGGTCCTGTGGTGAAGGACCTCGAGGCTGGGGAGGGGCTGACTTAGGGGCCTTGGGCCCCGCTGGACCCCGCCTGGGTTTTTCTTCCCACTGAGCGGGGCTTATTGTTACAAGGAGTGGGGTTTTCTTTTCCCCCCTCTGCGTACGAGTTGGATTTGGTGTCGGCCCCTCCCCAGGTTCGGTTCCGTGTTCCCCCGGGTACGTCGGTTCCGTCCTTCCGGAGGTTTTCGGCTTATCGCATCCAACCTGGTGTGGTGCGAGCGGCCTTTGCTGCTTACCTCCTGCGTGACCCGGATTATGCCTCGGAAATGGATCCGTCCACGTTCAGGTTTGGGACTTCGTTCCCTTTCTGGCTCCGTTACGAGGTTCCGGAGTCGTCCTGGCTAGCAGACTGCCCCTTGTTTGGTCTGGATTTCTGGCATTCCTTCTGTCGTTCCCGCACGCTGGAGTGGCTTCCTAGGCGGGAAGCTTCCACGGTGCTTCAGGTTTTCCTGGGGGGCGCACTTGAGTACCTGAATGAGTGCTTGTTTGCCCCTGCCCTTCCCCGCGATGTGGGCGTTATTCAGCTCCATGTGCAGGTTCCCTCCCTTTCGGCGGCGCTCGTTGCGGAGGACTTGCGCGCCCGGGGCCTTTTGGCTTCGGCCTTGCGGTTCTTTTCCCTCCTGGAGCTGTCTTCGGATTGGCTCGTGGAGGATGTGGGGACGCTTGGGTCCGTCTCGGGGTCCGGCACCTTGTCCTCGGCTGCGCGTTCGTAGGCTGCCTTGTTGAAGCTGTTCACGCCGATTTTGCGGGATGCAGTTTCCCTGTTTTATGCTTCCCGTCTTGCGTGTCGGCAGGTGGTGCTGGGTTCCTCCATGGAATCTGCTTGGGCTCTGGCTCTTAGGCGTTCTTCACCTTTTTGTCCTCTTCTGTTTGAGGAGTCGGCCGTGGCGCAGTTTATTCAGGCTGCGTCGGCGGCTTGTCGTCCGATGTCGGACTTGTTGGTTTTCCGGGGGTCCCGGGGGGGTCTTCCCGGAAAGGTCGTGCCAGGGCTCAGGGTTCCTTTCGTCGTGGTAGGCCTCTGGTGTCGGGTTCGGGGTTGGCTCCTCCTGCGGACCCTCCCTCGTCTGGTCGGCGCGGTGTTCGCGCTGTGCGGGGTTCTGGGTCTCGTAAGGGTCGCCGGCCCTTTCGCGGTTTGTCCCCTTGACGGGGCGATGGGGGGGGCGGCTTGCACTGTTCGCCCGCGCCTGGTCCCACGATTCGTGGGCCTTTTGGGTCGTGTCTCGTGGCCTGCGGTGGCGTTGGGTGGCCCCTCCCCCCTTTGGGGGGTCGGGGCTGGCAGGGCAGGTTTCTTCCCCTGCGCTCTGTCGAGTCGTCTTGGAGTGGGTACGCTTGGGCGTCGTCGAAACGACATCGTCCCTCAGATAGGTTTCCCGTCTGTTTCCGGTTCCGAAACGGGACTGCGCGGACCTGCGGTTCATTCTGGACTTGTCCCGTCTGAACCCCTGGGTTCATTGCCCCTCCTTTCGGATGACTACGCTGTCTCAAGTTCGGCTCCTCTTGGAGCCGGGAGCTTGGATGGTGTCCCTGGACCTCCGGGACGCTTATTGGCATGTCCCGATTCATCCGCGGTTCAGGGACTGGCTCGGTTTTGTTGTGGGGCGTCTGAGTTACCGCTTTCGTTGTCTCCCGTTCGGGTTGAACCTGGCACCTCGCGTGTTCACGCGCCTTACACGGGTTGTAGTGGCTCGTTTGCGTCTCCTAGGTGTTCGGGTGTTGGCCTACCTCGACGACTGGCTGGTTTGGGCTCCCAGCCAGTCAGCTTGCTTGCTCGTCAGGGATTTGGTTCTTTCCCAGCTCGCCGAGTTCGGGTTCTTGGTGAACTGGAGGAAGTCCCATCTGGTTCCCTCTCAGGTTCGGACTTGGCTGGGTCTCGTTTGGGACTCTCGAACCGCCTCCTTGTCTCTCCCTCTGGAGTCTCTCCTGCGGCTGCGGTCCCGCCTTTGTCTGTTTCTGGAGGGCCCTCGGGTCACCCGGCGGTTGCTCGAGGGGCTGTGCGGGAGCCTGAACTTCGCGATGGTGGTCTACCTGCCGGGTCGGGTTTGGCTTCGACGGCTGTTCTGGTTCCTTTGGGGTTCCCCCTTCCGCCTCTCTCGCGATCGCAGAGTTCGACCCCCGGGGGCCTTGCGTCGGTTGCTGCGTCACCGGCTTCCTCTTCGGGTTTTTCGGGGTTCAGTGCCTTGGCGCCTACCCGAGCCCTCGCTCGATGTGTACACGGATGCGTCGTCTCTTGGCTGGGGTTTTGTGACCAGTGCTCACCAGGCCGGCCAGGGGCGTTGGGATCCGTCCTTCCGTCGAGCTCACAGCACGGTGCGGGAGTTCGCGGCAGTGTGGTTTGCTCTGGGGAGGATTCGGGTGGCCCACGGATCGACGATTCGGCTCCATTCGGACTGCTCTCCGGTGGTTCATTGCCTGAACCGCGGGGGTTCGATGCGGTCCTTGTCTCTTTGGGGTTGGTCGCTTCGGGTGACTCGTCTGCTGAGTTCTCGGAGTTTGGCTCTCCTGGCAGTTCACGTACGGGGCGTGTCCAACGTCTTGGCCGACGCCCTGTCTCACTTTGTTCCCCTCTCCATGGAGTGGACGGTCGACGACGAGTCCTTCCGTTGGCTTTGCCGGACGTTCGGGCACCCCGAAGTGGACCTCTTTGCGTCGGCGTGGTCGCGGCGTCTTCCCGTTTATGCGGCGCCCTTCCCCGATCGCGAGGCCGTCGAGGTCGATGCCTTTCGGCTAGACTGGTCGAGGTGGGGGTTCCTGTACCTCTTTCCCCCGGTTCGGCTGTAGCTCCAGGTCCTGACTCGCTTAGAGACTTACCAGGAGAGAGTTGTCCTTCTGGCCCCTTGGTGGCCGGCCCAGCCTTTGTTTCAGGCGCTGGTTGCTCGGTGTCCGAACCCGAGGGTTTTCCCGCGGCTCCACCTCTTTCAGTAGATCGGGCCGGTACGTCATGTGGTTGGTTCGATCTTCTCCTCGAGTCTTCGCGTATGAGTTTTTTGACTCGAGTCTATCATCATCTCTATGGTGATCAGGTTGCCTCCTTGTTGGTGTCCCGCCTGAGGGCTTCTTCTCGGCGGCAGTATGAAGTTTCCTGGCGGTCCTTCTGTTTCGTTTTGCGTCTTCGTCGTGTTAGTTCCTTGTCTGTTCGGGTGGTCTTGTCCTTCCTCTCGTGGTTGTTTCAGGACCGTCATCTTATGCCTAACACTGTCGCCTCATATCGTGCTGCGCTGGCGGAGCCGCTTCAGCTTGCTTTCGGTATCGATGTTACGTCTGCGCCGTTTCGCAAGCTGTCTCGTGCATTGTTTCACCTCCGGCCTGCTCATGCGTCGCCTGAGCCGTCCTGGTCTTTGGACAGAGTGCTCGCTTTCCTTTCATCTCCTCGTTTCGTTGTGGCCCCTTCGGTCCAGGATTGTTTTTCCAAGGCACTTTTCTTGTTGGCTTTGGCCTCTGGGGGTCGGGTAGGGGAGCTTCATGCTCTCCTCCGACGCAGGGGTTTCTGCTCTTTTGGTCGTGGTGATTGTTTTGTTCGTTTGCAGCCATCTCCTTCTTTTCTGGCGAAGAATGAGACTGCTGCGTTCCGGAGGGGTCCATGGGTGGTTGATGCTTGGTTGGTCAGGTCGGGGGTGCATCATGTTTTGTGTCCAGTTGCGGCGCTTCGCCGTTATTTGCGCGCCACAGCTTCTGTGTCCGGGGACGCGCTGTGGGTTGATCCGGTTTCCCTTCTTCCCTGTTCGCGGGTTCGGGTCTCTCAGGTCGTCCGCAGGGTTATTAAGTCCAGCCAGCCTGCGGTCTATCCCCGTGCCCATGACGTTCGTAAGTTCGCGGCTCTTGTTGCCGTCTTTGGGAATATGTCTTGGTTTTATATTCGGGCGCGGGGATTTTGGCGGTCGAATAGGGTCCTGGCTGCTCGTTACCTTGTGAATGTCCCTGGGCCTCGTCGGGCTTGTGTTGCTTTGGGTCGGCGGTTGCAGCCAGTTGTCTCGGCTTCGAGTTGAGGAGTGAGCGACGACCGCCTCCCGGGTAAGTCCTTCTTTTTTCTGTCTGTGGGTAGTTAGCTCCGGGGAGCCGACGGGGCTCCCCCCAGAAAACCAGCGTTGAATGTAATGAAACGCCATTTTCTGGGTGAGTCCCGGAGGCTCCCCGGCATCCTTCCCTCCCTCCGGTTGGCGGTTTTTCGCGTTTTTGACATCCAGCCTCAAGAGTCAGCCTCAGGTGCGGGGGGTCTGGGGCTCCCCCTTCCCCCTCCCGGGGAGGGGGGAGCTGCGCAGACAGCGGCGCGGCGGTGTGTGACGTCACACTAGTTTGCTTGTTTTCGGTTGGGGAGTTCTATCCACTAGTTCGGTTTTTGGTAGCAATTTTAACCAGAATAGGGGTTTGTTTTGAGGCGCTTACCTTTCTGGGTGCCTGTTCCGGTCGATGGCAGACATAGAATGCTTCCAACCACACGGGGGCTTCTATAGGCCATTGCTCCCCTTGCCTCTCTGAGGGGGCTCGGTTCTGGCCGTGGTCCCCGGTAGGCCTGAGAACTCCATACACATGACTGATGCCAAAGTCTGACATTAGCATATCAGCCTGAGATAGCTCCGGGGAGCCTCCGGGACTCACCCAGAAAATGGCGTTTCATTACATTCAACGCTGGTTTTATGTTCAAAACCCCAAAAAGCAGAAAAATAATGAAATTCTTTACAAAGTATTCATGCGCGATCGTCATTAAGGGAGGCATTAGTAAACTGAAGCGCGGGCAACCGTGCCACCAGGAACCACGTGCTTGGTCACCCATGTGCGTATCAACAAACTACGTAACTCGAGGCAAAGCTTGTAACCCGAATCAGATTTTACAAAGAAATTGGACTCGCAACCCAATTCAAATTTCACGAAGAAATTGGGCTCTTAACCCAAAAAATTTGTAAAGAGGGGCATTCGTAAGTCGAGGTGTCACTGTATATACAAATTGGAACTGGATTGTGATTTGGAAGCTTGCGGTTAGTTAGAAAAGGGCTGCCAGTTAATGCTATTAAGATAGACAGTTTATCCAATATGCATGGGCAAAATGCCTGCTGTGGTGCTCTCTATTTCTTATGTAGTTACAAGCAATAGACTTGTGTAGTTTTGTTAGAGTTGAGTAATCCCTTTCAAGCAAAATATTAATTACAACTAATAATTTCTCCAAAGTTGATATTTTCAACATCTTCACGATCTTCTACACTGCTAAAAAATGCAACAAATTTAAGACAAACTTGTGTAATATTGAACACATGATGACTTGGCGTCACACTGTAGCAGCCTCTGGCATGCCACAGTATAGGTTATCTTAATATTATCTTGAGGTGATTTCGGAGCTTAGCGTCCCAGCAGCCTGGTCCTCGACCAGGCCTCCTTTTTGTTGCACACCCCAGGAAGCAGCCCGTAGCAGTTGTCTAACTCCCAGGTACCTATTTACTGCAAGGTAACGGGCATCAGGGTGAAAGAAACTTTGCCCATTTGTTTCTGCCTCCACCGGGGATCGAACCCGGAACTTCAGGACTACGAATCCCGAATGCTGTCCACTCAGCTGTCAGGCCCCATATCACACAGCTTGAGTATATACTCAAGTTGTACTTGAGTATGTACTTGAGTCAAGTTATAGTACTTATACAGTACTTGTACTCAAGGACAACAACATAAGAATAAAGGTAGCCGCCAAAGTCCTATTGGCTCACATGAGGCTCCTGCTGCTGATTATGTCCACCCAAGCATATACGTCTTGCCTCGTGTGAACCACTCCAGTGATCCCACAATATTATGTTGGCAGGTAATTTGTTCCACTAGTTTATAACCCTATAATCGAGCCTGGCCTCAGGCTGGGCTTGGGGAGTAGAAGAACCCCCATACTCCAGGTATGCTCCAGGTATAACCCTAATGCCAGAGAAGTGTAATGGCAAAACAATGTTATGTTTAACCCCTGCACTGCACACCTGTTTTTGGCAAAAACTTTTTAGTGCAATTGTTAAGGACATATTTTTGTTGTTTTTATAAATGTTAAGGTAAAGTTAATGTCAAAACATTTCCAAACTCAACTATTTTAATTTCAAAACAAAGAGTGATGAAAACATTAAAAAACCAGCGTTGAATGTAATGAAACGCCATTTTCTGGGTGAGACCCGGAGGCTCCCCGGAGCTTTACCGGCTGATATGCTAATGTCAGACTTTGGCATCAGTCATGTGTATGGAGTTCTAGGGCCTACCAGGGACCACGAGCCAGAACCTGGCCCCCTCAGAGAGGCAAGGGGAGCAATGGCCTATAGAAGCCCCCGTGTGGTTGGAAGCATTATATGTCTGCCAACGACCGGAACAGGCACCCCAGAAAGGTAAGCGCCTCAAAACAAACCCCTATTCTGGTTAAAATTGCTACCAAAAGCCGAACTAGTGGAAAGAACTTCCCAACAGAAAACAAGGAAACTAGTATGACGTCATACGTCATCGCGCCGCTGTCTGCGCAGCTCCCCCCTCCCCGGGAGGGGGAAGGGGGAGCCCCAGACCTCCCACGCCGGCTATCCACCCATCAGTTCTGAGGCTGGATGTCAAAACACGCGAAAAACGCCGACCGGAGAGAGGGAGGGATGCCGGGGAGCCTCCGGGACTCACCCAGAAAATGGCGTTTCATTACATTCAACGCTGGTTTTCTGGGGGGAGCCCCGTCGGCTCCCCGAGCTAACTACCCACAGAGGAAGGTCAAAGGAACAGAACCGGGAGGCGGACACCACGCACCCCCCAAGGAGGTGAGACAACCGGCAGCAAACGCCAACCCAAGGCGCCACAGCCCCGAAAATCCCGAGAACAACACGAGAACCACGAGCAGCAAGGCCCCTGCACGAACACCAAAAATCCATGCCCGAAAGACCGCAAGGCCATGTCGCCCAGACGGCAGCAAGAGCAGCGAAGCCACAAACGCCACAGGCATGAGGGAAGAACACAGGCAGCTTAGCCGCAAGAACACGGCTGACCACCCGGGACACTATCACCCGCGAACTGGGAAGAACAGAACCGGAGCAACGCAAAACGCGCTCCGGACCCAAACGCCGTGGCACGCAAACAACAGCGGAGGGCCGCCACTGAACACAAACGACACACCCCCGGCCCGACCAACGAAGCACCAACAAACCCTGGACCCCTCCAGAATGCAGCAGCCCCACCCCGTGCCAGAAAAGATGGAGACTGCTGCCACCAAACAACCAAAACGCTAAAACCGAAGGAGCAAGAAAACTCAGCGACTCGACCCCCAGAGGCAAAGGCCCAAAGGAAAGAGCCGACGAAAAAACACACCGGAACCGAAGGGGCACTACCAACCGAGGAGAATACAGAGCACGCTGACCAGAGACCAGGATGGTGCAAGCGGCGCACGAACAGGCCGGACGTGAAACGACGCACAAGACAGCTGACTAACGGTGCAGAAGCAACACCAAGACCAAAAGCAAGCTGAAGCGGCTCCGCCCGCGCCGCACGAAAAGAGGCGACAGTATGTGGCAAGACGACGGCCCCCAACCCCCACCAGAAAACCAAGCCGAGAGTAAACCAAGCTAACAAGAGTAACCACCTAAGAAGGGACAGGAAAAGGAAGGACCGCCAAAATACCCCATACTGCCGCCAAGAGAAGCACGCAGGTGGGACACTACCACGAAGCCACCCGACCACCAACCAGAGGCGAGACCGCGAGGCAGAACAAAAGCAGCTCCGACAAGGCCCCTCCGAGCCCAGGAAAAAAGGCGGAGCCGTGGGAAGATCTCGGGCGCGACCACCGAAACCCAGGCGGCACAAGGAGATGGAACGTCTGCCGAACAGAAAAACTCCCCAAAGCATGCAAGCCCGCCAGGAGTTCAGAAACGACGGGTCCGACGCGAGACATCGCAAGACCCCAAAAAAAACCAACCGGCAGGGCAAGCTAGGAAACCAAAGAAGGCGGAAGGGTCGCCGCCAGAACAGTACCCGAACCAAGGGGTACGAACAACTGCAATAGACCGAGACAAAGAAGCACATCACAGGACACAGGCTGACCAACGCCTAAGAACACACGCAGAACATCCCTGCTGCAGAGGAGGCAGGAAGAAAGAGCAGAAGCACAAAAAACCCACGGAGAACAACCAGGGGTGGACAATTAGGCAGGGACAGAAAAACCCCCACGCAGTCTCCAGGCACAAAACGGCAGCAAAGTGCCACTCCACAACCGGATACAGGAACAAGGACACGCCACCGTGAAACACGGTACCAATGCACACGTGCAGCAGCAGCAACAGGCACCACTGCAACATGCAACATGTAAATAGCAACGCCCTTCTGCAAAGGCAGAGAACGGAGCAAGCAGACCCCAGACAGGACCAACGGAGACACGACAAAACCCTGTAGGCCCAGAAACCTGCACCAGGCGACCGACGGCGGAGAAACCCCGCTTGATACCCGCTGGATGAGGTACTGGGAGCTCTTTTACACCTGAAGCCCGGCCCAAGGCCAGGCTAGACCGGCCAGAGGGTGGCCCACCAGGCAGCTGCTAGGAGCAGTCCACCGGCCCACATACCCCCACAACCAGGACGGGCCAGAACTGCCATACGAAAACAGGCTAGTGCGCCCTGGAAGTCCATGGACGAACCAGCAAGAAGGCTTATGCACGCAAGTAGGTCGTGTAACAAGCACAGACCTCTGATGGTAAGACAGTGTTCCCCAAATGTGCCAATAGCACCACTGCACTCCACTGGTACTATCCCGCAAGTTCTACCAGATAGGCGGGACCCAAGAGCCAGAGCTCAAAACCTGCAAGCACAGCCAGGAGCCTTACCAGGTGAGTACAGAACCAACCCTGCAACCCCCACACCTCACAACATTAAAAAGGAGGGTCCCCTGAATGACTCCAGCATGGGTTGGACATGCACATGAGGGGGACAGGAAGGGTTGAAAAAAGGGACAGTCACTGGTGTGCGAACGGTCTCAGTCGTACAAAAATATACCTAAATAAAGACAGGTATATAAACAACACCGCATCCAGCGCCCGGCCAAAAGACGCCAGACCGCAGAAACTCACCTGGCGAATGGTGGCACGAACTTGACACGACTCAACCGTGCCCAGAAGAACCTGGGAGCACCGCCAGGTGAAGACGCCAAAGCCGGACCCTGCCGGACCCGCAGGAGAGCAGGGAGAGGCAAAGGAGGCGGTCCACACCCATGACACAGGGAAAACCGCGGTGTCCTCCCCACAACTGGGAACCAGGACACCCCCGGCGCGAAGGGGCACATACCGCAGCCAGGGAGAAGAACGAGAGGCGAAGCACTGTAGCAAAAGGGCGCAAAACACCAGCACTGAAACACTGCCCGGACCAAAACAAACTCCACGCCGCATGCGCATAACACGCTGGCCGAACCGCACACCCTCCCTGTGGGAAGGCGCCAGCCAGGACTACTGCACGAGAAAAGTAGCCAAAAGAGGAAGCAGGAACAATAAAACCGGCCAAAGAAGCAAAGAGCCCAAAAAGGAACCCAACCGGGCGACAAGCAGCCCAACCGGGCGACAAGCAGCCCAACCGGGCGACAAGCAGCCCAACAGGGCGACAAGGACGAGGAGCCGACAGACGTTCCAATAATGCGGGAAGTAGCGAAAAAACCTTCCCGTACCCTCGAGAACACAGAAGCCAACACTAGTCCCGAAGACACACGAAGGCGCAGGCGCACCCGAGATCAGAAGTCACGCAGAACCCCATCGAACGGGGAAACATGACGAAAACACCGTCCCAAAAAAGGGTGGGAGGAAACATCCACCCACAGGACGGAACCAACCGACTCAAAGGCCAAGGAACCGAGCCCGGGGAGAGGCCGACGCCCAACAGCACGTACGGTGAGTGGGGAGGAAAAACCCACTCCGCGTAACCACAAGCCCCGCCTAGAGGGGGATAAAAACCCCCACGGGGTCCAACGGGGCCAAGGCCCCCCAAGTCAGCCCCTTCCCAGCCCCGGGAACCTACACGACAGGCCCCGGGGTTGAGCCGTTCCCCCAAATCCCCGGCCGTACCAGAAAACCAGGGCAGCCGTGAAAACACTAATGAAGGGAGCCCACTGGCAGACTCGTACAACATGGCTGGAGGAACAGGCTCAAATGCCCCCGTCACTACCCCGGAAGGGGAATTCCCCGAGACTGCCCGAGTCTCAACACCATCAAAAACCCTGCCCCGAACCTACAGACGGTAAGGAACCGGATGCAGGCAGGAAGGGTGATCCAGGGGAAAGACAAGGGTGCGTGGATGGAACCGAAGCAACCAACACCCCCAAGTCCCAAAACGAACTACAACGGGGCAGCCCCGGGGCTCCCGGGGAGGAAACCACGAGAACGTTGCCACCACCAAGGCTCAAGTGCAACGCCCCTGCTGCCCGCACCCGCTTTGTTAGCACAACTGGGTAACCGAGCCACAACGAGCAACCAAACTCGCAGGACTCCGGGTCGAAGGTGTCACCGACCCCACAGGCAGCAGATGGAGGCAAAACAGAGAGTCGCCCAGAGACAAAGGGTGAGAGCAACCCTCAAACTCGCTGGAAGTGAGGGGGGGACTCTGGGGTCACATCCATCGGACCCGCGCGCCCCCAGGGGTTTCCCAGGGTCCCGAGCGTTTACTATAAGAGGACTCGCGCTCAGGTAATCCCAGGCAGGGTACTGCTAACCGGCACCCAAAGCTACCAAACAACTTTCTAAGAGCTGAACCCCCGGGACGTGTACACTCACGGGGACCTAGCAGGGGTACCACCAGAAAATACTCAGAACACAAGGGACACAAGGGGCAAGAACGAAGGCAGGCCCCCCCCACCAGGTAGATAAACAAAAAGAAAAAGAAAACCCCGCAAGAGGACAGCGTACCCAAGCGGAACAGAGCCGGCTGCTATGATTGGCAAAGACAAGCTGCACAGTACCCTGCGCCCCACCAGTGCAAAAACTGCCCCTTACTCTAAGGCGAACAAGGGAGACAGAACACCCGAGCACACAAAGAGCGGCCGAAAACCAAGCAGTAAACGGCCAAGCAGGGGCAGGACCCAAGGAACTTGTGGAAGGTGGCCCCAAGCCAGAAGGGCAGTACTTACAGGGCACCTAGGGAAGGGAACCCTAGGCGCATGCAGCCCGAGTATTGAAGAATCACTCCCGGCTCACGCACCACCTAGAAAACAGACACCACACTCTAGGTACAGTGCTGAAACAACCACTGGAGCCGGAGCACATAACCATTGCCTATAGCATCAGCCGAAGAATTGATGGGTGGATAGCCGGCGTGGGAGGTCTGGGGCTCCCCCTTCCCCCTCCCGGGGAGGGGGGAGCTGCGCAGACAGAGGCGCGGTGACTTATGACGTCATACTAGTTTCCTTGTTTTCTGTTGAAGAGTTCTATCCACTAGTTCGGCTTTAGGTAGCAATTTTCACCAGAATAGGGGTTTGTTTTGGAATGCTTACCTTTCTGGATGCTTGACCCGGTCGATGGCAGACATAGAATGCTTCCAACCACACGGGGGTTTCTATAGGCCATTGTTCCCCTTGTCTCTCTGAGGGGGCCAGGTTCTGGCTCGTGGTCCCCGGTAGGCCCTAGAACTCCATACACATGACTGATGCCAAAGTCTGACATTAGCATATCAGCCGGTAAAGCTCCGGGGAGCCGACGGGGCTCCCCCCAGAAAAAACATTAAAATATAGCCTAATTAAAAAAAAATTGTACAACTCTCAGAACAAGATTTCTCGGTTGGTGCAGCACAGTGGTTAAAGAAAGACCTGACCATTTGCTCAGGTCTTTCATGAATTTTTATATATTCAGTTTGTAATCTTTGTTTCATGTTGATATATTTAAATCCATATTTATAAGCATTTGTGAGTTTTCTGTGAGGTGACAATTTAAGGTAATGAAGTAACAATTACTGTAACCCCGCGATTATCCGGGATTCAAACATCCGGAAAACGCCCTTATACGGCCAAAATCGTGATCGGATAAAGTTATCACAATATCCGGCCAAAATGGCCACAGGAACCGGATAAAAGCTAGTTTGGCCGGATGAAAATACGGCCATACCGTATTAATCCCGTCTGTGGCTCTAGACGCATGGTGGAGGAGGGGGGTGGGGTGGGTGGGTGGTGTTGGGAGGGTGGGAGGGGTGCGTCAGGAGGGACCACCTGGGTACAGGAATTACCATTAATTTTAGAACAATTAATCATAGCCAAAAACAAATGAAATAAGTACTAGTAATTATGTAATAACAAATAAATAAGTTTCCTAAAAGCATTGTGCAAAGGCTGAAGTTTCCTTAAAAAATATTGTGAATTTTTTTCCTCCTGGCGGCCTACGTAACGTGCTATAGCTGCCCCACCCCAAGTGGACCCGTCCAACACTGATCAACCCATGTGCGGCCGTCCCTCGTGTTATACACAGTGCTGCGCCATTAGTGAAATATTTTTTTAAATAACTTTTTTATTTTCAAAGTAATTTTGAACATTTTTGGCCAAGACTATGTCTGGTAGCAGCATCAATCGTTCTGGAGGTGTTAAGAGGAAGAAAGTTGTCCTAACAATTAAAGACAAGTCACTGTTATACACCTCAACCAGTGCGGCCTCACAGTGTTGCGCCATTAGTGAAATATTTTTTTAAATAACTTTCTTAATTTTCATAGTAATTTTGAACATTTTTGGCCAAGAATATGTCTGGTAGCAGCATCAATTGTTCTGGAAGTGTTAAGAGGAAGAAGATTGTCCTAGCAATTAAAGACAAGTTACGTGTTGTTCAAACAGTGAGGCGTCACAGGCAGCCAAGCGCCTTCAACAAGTGAGGCGCCACAGGCAAGCCAAGCTCCTTCAACAAGTGCCGCGCCACAGGCAAGCCAAGCGCTTTCAACAAGTGAGGCGCAAGCAAGCGCTTCAACAAGTGAGGTGCAAGCAAGCGCCTTCAACAAGTGAGGCCTCACAGGCAACCCAAATGCCCTCAACCAGTGAGGCTTCAGCAGCTGGCAGTCAAAACTAACTTAGCTTAATGAACTGTACAGTAATTTTAAGTGTTAATTTTAGTGTTGTGTTAGTATAGGTTACGTAAGTTGTTAAGAATTTTTAACTTCAAGATGTGTGGCATCAATCAAGAAGACGAACACCAACAAGGTAAGTTGAGGTTTCTAGTTGAATATTTAATAATTGTATGTGGCAAGGCAATTCAAATTATGTTGTCTGTAGTATAAAAATAGTTGGAAATGGTCACTTTTGGACTCGTAGGTGAAAAAGTACCATTATCCGAAAAATGTGATAATCCGGCTGGGGGTCCTTCCCATATAGTCCGGATGATCGAGTGGAGACAGTACCATTTTCATTTCGTTTCAGGAATGTCTGAGACTGGCTGGACCTTGTTATATCTTCAAGGACTACCATGCTCCCGGTTATGTTTTTCAGCTTGAAAATGGGGCCGTTGATGAGTTAACCAGGTGATTTACCGTTACATTGACGTTACCTATATCAAACTTCAACCATAGTAATTATCAGTCTTGTATCCAAGTAAACTTTATATTAGAATATCTGTCCTACTACACATTATCACTTGGTCAGTTGTAATACATCTTTAATTTCTTAAACACTTGTACCCAAGTTAATACCTCCCAGCACAGTCATGATTCATTATGGTCCTCTGTATCTCGCACATAAAAAACCACTATTGCAGTAATGCCTCATCTCCTGGCCATTTATACCTGATGTACTAATTACTTCTCTCGATGTTAAAAGTTCTACTATATTTTCTGTGGGGAGCCCCTATGGCTCCCTGGAGCTTATCGGGGTAATGTATGTTATGTTAGACCGGGACATTAGCAATGGAGTTCAGACCTACCAGGGACTAGCGCCAGAACCTGGCCCCTTCAGAGAGGTTTCAGGGAGCAATGGCCCTGGAAAACCCCATATGGTTGGGGGTTTTCCTTATCTGCCATCGACCGTGGTCAGGCACCCAGAAAGGTAGGCATAACAAAACAAACCCCACATGGTAAAAACTACAACAAAAACCGAACAGAGAGGTAGAAAACTCCCTACAATCCCAAAGAACAATCAAACAATCAATTTACTGCCGCGCCGGTCGTCCGCGCAGCCCTCCCTAGCCCCCCGGGAGGGGGAGGGGGGCCCCGGACCTCACCGCGCCGGCTGCCTTCAGTTCGCAAGCTAGTGTCAACCGGGATAGACGCTTCTCTGGCCTCAAATTCCTGAGCAGTGTTTGCCTCGTGTGGCGTTCTCTGCTGTCTTTGTGTATTGTGTGGTGGCCAGGAGTACCTCATCAGTGCCGGGGCTGCATGCGGCTAGGGGTTTCCTTCCCTAGATCACCATTTCTATGGTGATTGTTTTGGTGGCCCTCTGCTAGGCCCCCCATGCTTGTACACGTCCCAGGGGATTTTCAGTGTTATCATCTACCTTTGTTGTTGGGTTTCTCAACCGGTAAGCAACACCTTTCCCGGGCTTCCCGTAGTTGCTAACCTACGGGCCCTGGAAACCCATGTCGGGGCTCGGGGACCCATGGATGCGTCTCCCGAGTTCCAGCCTGCCTTGTGCGGGTTTGAAGGTTGCAGTGTGCCCTTGTCTCAGGGTGACAGTCACCTGTTTTGCCTCCGTCATGCTGCCTGTTGGGTCAATGACACCTTTGACCCGGAGTCTTGCGAGTCATGTTCTCTGCTTGTGCTCCAGTTTTACTCTGAGGATGTTCCTATTAGGGTACAGGCAGCATCAGCGTTGCATGTTAGGTTTAGGTTATTGCAACGTGCTAGGTTGGTTTCCCACCCGGATGCCCCGAGGCTGCCCCGTTTTGGCTTTAGGGACCCTGACCTGGGGGCATTGGTTGCTATGGTTTTGGCTCCAGCTGCGCCCCCTGGTCCTTCCCCTGTGGTTCTTCCTGCACCTCCTTCCCTGTGTCCGGCTCCGAAACGTCTGAGGGTTTCGGCCTCAGCATAGGGTTTAGTTGGTAATGAGACTCGGGCTGCCTCGGGGGCTGCCCCATCCGGGTCGTGGACGGAGGCATTTGAGCCGGTTCCTCCTGCCGAGGCTTCTAGGTCCCGCCAGCAGACCCCCTTCTTGTCTGCCTTTCCCTTGGACTCTGCCTTTTCTTCAGGGGTTGAGGGTTTGGAGGACAGCTCTGCCCTGGGTCCCAACGTGGGGGATCCTGGGGCTGGGGGAGGAGTCGACCTGGGGGCCTTGGGCCCCCTGTGACCCCGCTTGGGTGCTTTTGCCTTCCGAGCGGGGCTTATTGTTGCAGGGGGAGGGGGTTTTCTTACCCCCCTTTCCCTGTATGAGTATGATTTGGGTTCGGCTCCTCTCCGGGTTCGGTTCCGGGCGCCTTTGGGTACCTCGGATCCGTCTTTCCAGGGGTTTGCTACTTCCCGCATCTCCGCGAAGGTGGCTCGGGAAGCTCTTGCTGCATACCTCTTGTGAGACCCGGGTTATGCCTCCCCATTGGATCCGTCCTCGTTTGAGTTCGGTTCTTCTTCCTGTTTTTGGGTGCATTTGGAGGTTCCGGAGTCTTCCTGCCTGGCAGACTGCCCTTTCTTTTCGTTGAGGGCGTGGCATGGTTTCTGTCGGACCTGGACGCTTGATTGGCGGGAAATGCTACTTTTATGCAGGTTTACCTGGGGGGCGAGTTTGAGCACCTTAATGAGTGCTTATTTGTTCCTGTGCTTTCTCAGGATGTTGCCCTTTTCCAGCTTCACGTGTAGGTTTCTCAGCTTTCGGCTTCATTGGTTGCGGAGGAGTTGCGCTCCCGTGGGCATTTGGCTTCGGTCTTGCGTTTCTTTTCCTTTCTCGAGCTGTCTTCTGCTTGGCTTGAGGAGGATGTGGGAGCGTTGGGTGAAGGGCCTTCGTCTGGGGCGCTGTCTTCGGCAGCTAGGGCGTCGGCTGCATTGTTGAAGCTCTTTGCGCCCATCCTGAAGGAAGTGGTGTCTCTGTTTTTTGCTTCTCGCCTCGCGTGCCGTCAGGCTGTGCTCGCTCTCTTTTTGGAATCCGCTTGGGCCCTGACTCTTAGGTTTTCGTCTCCGTTTTGTCCGTTGCTGTTTGCAGAGACATCGGTGTCCCAGTTTCTGCACGCGGCTTTGTCCAGTTGTCGTCCTATGGCGGACTTGTTGATTCTCCGAAGTGGTCGTTCTCAGCAGTTTCGGAGGGGTTGTGCCAGGGTTCAGGGTTCCGCTGGTCGAGGTGGGCCATTGGTGCCAGTTTCTGAGCCGTTGTTCCCTTTGGGGCCAGCGTCGTCTGGTCGGCGCGGTGATCGCCCTGTTCGACATTTGGGTTCTCGTAAGGGGCATCGGCCCTTTTGTGGTTTGCCCCGTTGACGGGGCGATGGGGGGGGGGGAGGCTCGCTCTGTTTGCTCACACTTGGTCCCACGATTTGTGGGCCTTTTCGGTCGTGTCATCCGACCTGCGGTGGCGTTGAGCACCTCGTCCTCCCTTGGGGGGTTCGGGGCTAACAGGGCAGGTTTCCTCTCTGCGCTTCGTCAAGTCATATTGGAGTGGGTGTGCTTGGGCGTGGTCGAAATGACTACGTCCCTCAGGTGGGTTTCCCGTCTGTTTCCAGTACCGAAACGAGACTGTGCAGATCTGAGGTTCATTCTGGACTTGTCTCGTCTGAACCCCTGGATTCCTTGCCCTTCCTTTCGAATGACTACTCTGTCTCAGGTCCAGCTTCTGTTGGAGCCGGGTGCCTGGATGGTGTCCCTGGACCTCAAGGACGCTTATTGGCACGTTCCTATTCATCCAGGGTTCAGGGACTGGTTAGGTTTCGTGGTGGGGCGTCACGCTTACCATTTTCGATGCCTACCTTTTGGCTTGAATCTGGCACCTCGCATTTTCACGCGTCTGACCCGGGTTGTGGTGACCCGTCTGCGTCTAATAGGGATTCGGGTTTTGGCCTACCTCGACGACTGGCTGGTGTGGGCTCCCAGTCGGTCGGCTTGTCTGCTCGCCAGGGACTTAGTTCTTTCCCAGGTCACCAGGTTCGGGTTCCTGGTGAACTGGAGGAAGTCCCATCTGGTTCCGTTCCAGGTTCGGACCTGGCTGGGTCTTGTTTGGGATTCTCGGACCGCTGCCTTGTCTCTCCCTCCAGAGGCGTTGTTGCAGCTGCGGGACAGCCGTCGGCTGTTTCTGAGGGGGTCCCAGGTCACTCGGCGGTTGCTCGAGCAGTTGTGCGGGAGTCTGAACTTTGCCGTGCTCGTCTACCCGTCTGGTTGGGTTTGGCTTCGGTGTCTGTTTTGGTTCCTTCAGGGACGTCCCTTCCGCCTCGCTCGCGATTGTTGGGTTCGTCCTCCGTGGGCCTTGTCGGTTGCTGCGTCACCGGCTTCCTCTTCAGGGTTTTCGGGGTTCGGTGCCTTGGCGCCTTCCCGAGCTATCGCTCGATGTGTTCACGGATGCGTCGTCTCTCAGCAAGGGCTTTGTGACCAGTGCTCACCAGGCAGGCCAGGGACGGTGGGGTCCGTCCTTCCATTGGGCTCACAGCACGGTTTGGGAGTTCGCGGCAATCTGGCTCGTGCTTCGGAGGGTTCGGGTCGCTCGGGGATCGACCATTCGCCTCCATTCGGACTGTTCTCCGGTGGTTCATTGCCTGAACCGTGGGGGTTCTCTTCGGTCCTTGGCTCTTTGGGGTTGGTCTCTTCGAGTGGTTCGTCTGCTGGATTCCCGGGCTTTGGCTCTCCGTGCGGTTCATGTCCGGGGAGTGTCCAATGTCCTGACGGACGGTCTGTCTCGCTTCCATCCCCTGTCCACGGAGCCTCGTTTCGTTAGATCTGCTAGACGTACGGTCTCCCAGATGTGGACCTCTTCGCGTCTGCGTGGTCTCGGCGTCTCCCAGTCTATGTGACGCCCTTCCCCGACTGCGAGGCATTCGCGGTGGATGCCTTTTGGCAGGACTGGTCGAGGTGGTGTTACCTGTACTTCTTTCCCCCGGTCTAGCTGTTGCTTCGGGTTCTGGTTCGGTTGGAGACATTCCCAGGGAGATTAGTCCTTGTGGCCTCTTGGTGGCCGGCCCAGCCTTGGTTTCCGATGCTCTTGGCTCGGTGCCCGAACCCGGGATGTTTCCCGCGGCTCCGCCTCTTTCAGGAGGTCGACCCGGTCCGATACAGGGCTGGTTCGAACTTCTCCTCTGCTCTTCGCATCTGGTCTTTTTGACGCGGGTGTATCACCATTTCTATGGTGATCTTCGGTGATATGGTGATATGGTGATGGTGATAATTGGCTTCGTTGATGGTGTCCCACCTGAGAGCTTCGTCTCGGCAACAGTATGAAGTTTCCTGGCATTCTTTTCGCCATTTTCTGGCTCTTCGTAGGTTGTCTCTTCTTTTGGATCGGGTTGTCTTGTCCTTTCTTTCTTGGCTTTTTCAGGGCCGTCATTTGATGCCTAATACTGTCGCCTCGTATCGTGCGGCACTGGCGGAGCCGTTCAAGCTAGCGTTCGGGGTGGACTTCACATCCGCCCCGTTTCGTAAGCTTTCCCGTGCTATGTTTCATCTCCGGCCTGCTCATGCTCTTCCTGAGCCATCCTGGTCTTTGGACAGGGTGCTCTCCTATCTTTCCTCTCCTCGGTTTGTGGTGGCCCCTTCGGTTCCGGATTGTTTTTTCAAGGCTTTGTTTTTGTTGGCATTGGCCTCTGGGCGCCGGGTAGGGGAGCTTCATGCTCTTCTCCGGCGCAGGGGTTTCTGCTCTTTTGGTCCTGGGGGGTAGGTTTGTCTGTTTGCAGCCTTCTCCATCTTTTCTGGCGAAGAACGAGATGGCTGCTTTCCGGAGGGGTCCGTGGGTCAATGATGCTTGGTTGGTTCGGCCAGGGGTGCATCATGTGTTGTGTCCGGTTGCAGCACTTCGCCGTTACCTGCACGCTTCAGCTAGGGTTGCTGGGGATGCACTTTGGGTTGATCCGGTTTCCCTCGTTCCCTGTTCCAGGGCTCGGGTCTCCCAGGTTGTCCGCAGGGTTATTAAGTCTAGCCAGCCTGCGGTCTATCCTCGCGCCCATGACGTTCGGAAGTTTGCAGCTTTGGCTGCCATATTTGGTAACATGTCTTGGGCTCATATTCGGGCGCGTGGATTTTGGAAGTCGAACAGGGTCCTGGCCGCCCGTTATTTGGTGAACGTCCCATTGAACGTTGCTTTGGGTCGCAGGTTGTAGCCAGTTGTCTCGACTTCGCGTTGAGGAGTTTGTGGCCGCCGCCTACCGGGTAAGTCCCTAATTCCTTCTCTTTGGGTATTTAGCTCCAGGGAGCCGTATGGGCTCCCCACAGAAAACCAGTGTTGAATGTAATGAAACGCCATTTTCTGGGTGAGCCCCGGAGGCTCCCTGGCAACCCTCCCTCCCATCCGGTCGGCGGGGTTTTTCGTGTTGGTTGAAGCCTAGTTTCCGAACTGAAGGCAGCTGGCGCGGTGAGGTCCGGGGCCCCCGTCCCCCTCCGGAGGGGGGGGAGAGGGCTGCGCGGACGACCAGCGCGGCAGTAAATTGATTGTTTGATTGTTCTATGGGATTGTAGGGAGTTTTCTACCTCTCTGCTCGGTTTTTGTTGTAGTTTTTACCATGTGGGGTTTGTTGTGTTATGCCTACCTTTCTGGGTGCCTGACCCCGGTCGATGGCAGATAAGGAAAACCTCCAACCACAAGGGGGGTTTTCCAGGGCCATTGCATCCTGAAACCTCTCTGAAGGGGCCAGGTTCTGGCGCTGGTCCCTGGTAGGTCTGAACTCCATAGCTAATGTCTCGGTCTAACATAACATACATTAGCCTGATAAGCTCCAGGGAGCCTCCAGGGCTCACCCAGAAAATGGCGTTTCATTACATTTAACGCTGGTTTTTTTTTAAGTTGTGGATGGAATTGGCTTCAATCTCTTTCTTCAGTACATTCCATTTGCTGATCTGTAAAGGGTACAAGAATTGCCTTATACCTTGATTTGGTTTTCAGCTTCCACCAATATCCTCTTACTTTGCCTCCTTTTATTTTAAATAGGCTTCCTTTTTCCACATTTTCTGTTCTGATCAGGACTTATATGTGGTGATCATATCCCCCTAAGTCCTTTTCACCAGGATTTTATATGTAGTGATCATATCCCCCTATGCTTTTTTTCACCATTCTAAGGTTATAAGGGGGTGAGTTCCCTCAGCCTGTCCTCTGCACTTTCTCAAGTTTCTAATTGTGCTTTATGAGGTGTGGGTTCCATGCTGGTTGTGCTTATTCCAGTAATAGTCTCACGTAGGCAGTGTATGGACTATAAAGCCTCCTTGTTTAGATTCTTAAATAATGTTCTTATTTTTACTAACTTGCCATATACTGGTGATGTTATCCTGCTCACATGAGTGTCTTGTGTTAGTGTTGGGATTATATCCACTCCCAGGGACCAGATTCACGAAGAAGTTACGCAAGTACTTACGAACGTGTACATCTTTCCTCAATCTTCGACGGCTTTGTTTCCAATTACCTGTATAAAAAGTTAATGAGCTTTGGCAGGTCTTTTTCTCTTATTGTGTCTTGTTGGTGCTTTCCCCTTATGATGTACTTAAATGCCCTTTATGTGTTGTTAGATGAAAAAGTACTGCGGTAATAGCCAGCAGGTGGTGGGCTTCACGGTGACCCAGCAGGTGGTGGGCTTCACGGTGACCCAGCAGGTGGTGGGTATCACGGTGACCCAGCAGGTGGTGGGTATCATGGTGACCCAGCAGGTGGTGGTCTTCACGGTGACCCAGCAGGTGGTGGGTATCACAGTGACCCATCAGGTGGTGGGCTTCACGGTGACCCAGCAGGTGGTGGGTTTCATGGTGACCCAGCAGGTGGTGGGTATCACGGTGACCCAGCAGGTGGTGGGCTTCACGGTGACCCAGCAGGTGGTGGGCTTCACAGTGACCCAGCAGGTGGTGGGCTTCACGGTGACCCAGCAGGTGGTGGGCTTCACTGTGACCCAGCAGGTGGTGGGCTTCACGGTGACCCAGCAGGTGGTGGGCTTCACTGTGACCCAGCAGGTGGTGGGCTTCACTGTGACCCAGCAGGTGGTGGGCTTCAAGGTGACCCAGCAGGTGGTGGGCTTCACGGTGACCCGGCAGGTGGTAGGCTTCACTGAGACCCAACAGGTGGTAGGCTTCACGGTGACCTGGCAGGTGGTAGGATTCACAGAGACCCAACAGGTGGTAGGCTTCACACTGACACAGAAGAAAACAGAAAATGCATTTGCTTTTGCGGTGTAAGTATAGTGGGGCAAGAATTAAAGTATCAGAAAAACACTCAAGTAAAATACAAACTAATTTAATTAAAAAACAAAATAAATTACTTTAACATTTGACATACAATCTGGTGTGTACACAGTACTTACCTTGAGGTTACCTTGAGGTGCTTCCGGGGCTTAGTGTCCCTGCGGCTCGGTCGTCGACCAGGCCTCCTGGTTGCTGGACTGATCAACCAGGCTGTTGGACGCGGCTGCTCGCAGCCTGACGTATGAGTCACAGCCTGGTTGATCAGGTATCCTTTGGAGGTGCTTATCCAGTTCTCTCTTAACACTGTGAGGGGATTGCCAGTTATGCCCCTTATGTGTAGCGGAAGCGTGTTGAACAGTCTCGGGCCTCTGATGTTGATAGAGTTCTCTCTCAGAGTACTTGTTGCACCTCCACTTTTCAACGGGGTTATTCTGCACATCCTGCCATGTCTTCTGGTCAAATGTGATGTTATTTCTGTGTGCAGGTTTGGGACCAGCCCCTCTAATATTTTCCACGTGTAAATTATTATGTATCTCTCCCGCCTGCGCTCAAGGGAGTACAGATTTAGGCTCTTTATTCGGTCCCAATAGTTTAGGTGTTTTACTGAGTGGATTCTAGCAGTAAAGGATCTCTGCACGCTCTCCAGGTCAGCAAATTCTCCAGCTTTGAAAGGTGCTGTCATTGTGCAGCAGTACTCCACTCTAGAGAGCACAAGGGTTTTGAAAAGTGTCATCATCGGTATAGCATCTCTAGTGTGAAAAGTTCTTGTTATCCAACCTGTCATTTTTCTTGCAGTTGTGACGGATACTTTATTGTGTTCTTTAAAGGTAATGTCTTCCGACATGAGTACACCCAGATACTTAAAAACAAACATAAATGAAGAACACTGAAAAAAACTCTTTAGACTTGGATAGAGATTGAGACAAGTTAAATACACCCAAAAGGCTACAACATACTTTACCAAAACACCATAACCTGATAATGACCTGCCATAGCAAAATCAATGACAGCTAAAGGTGTTCACACCCTGAGCATCTGAGAAGAGTAATTGGTGACACCTATTTGTGATTTCTCCAGACTTCTGGAATTGACGTCACAATTTTGTCAATGGTGGAACTGGTTGAGAAGCCTGTGGCTTGTTGCCAGGTGTGGAGGCCAGTTGACCGGAAGTAGGTGTTTCATACACTCATGTTACTTCAGTAATATACAGTTCTTAAATTTTATTCACCATAGCATAGGTATAATTGGCCAACTGGACTACCTCAGATGAGAGATTATTTGCTACATTATTTATTATTTTGTTCTTTGAACAGGTCTGTAATGAAAGTCATAAAACTGTTCCACCGTGAAGAGATGGCTCATAATTTATACATCACTCGTGGTACGTCTCTGGATGGTAACTCCATTGCTGGCAGATATGACACAATAAGAGTTATTCTCTGGGCTCGCAAACTCTGCTATGGTAGGTTACTTGTATGTTTGTCTAGCAATGAAATTTGTTCTAAAATAAGTATTATTAAACACAACCATCTCTTTCATGTAAGATCTCTGTGGTTGTATCACAAATGCCAAGTAAATTTGTTACACCAGACCTTCCTGTTGGAAAGCCATACTGTCTTGTCTGTTATTATGTCATTTGTCCAAGAAATCTACTATTTTGTTTGAATTATCTTTTCCAATGATGTGACTTACAATGATACAGATTTATAATTTTGACTTTGCTATCAACATTTGTATAGATTGGTACAATGTTGGCATTTTCCATATGTTTGCTAGGATTGCCTGTTTGTAGTGGAATGTTGTGCGTGGGGTGTGTGTTCTTTCATAACCCAAGGTCCAACTCCATCTAGTACATATAGTTAGGCCATAACTCTGGGTTATGCCCTAGATTCCCTATTGTGTTTGGATGTTGAAAAACCTTGTTTTACACAAACACACTTTGAAATTGTTCATTTAATGTTTCACACATTTCTTTTTTGGTCTCTGAATCTGTTTCTTATTATTAATCTCAGGTTTTTATATTTTACTTGCAATTTGCTTCTTAAAAATTTATATTATAGGCTGGGATCTGTTTTATATTTTTCTGGTATCCCATTTTCAACGTTTCTATATGTAGTCTCATTTCAGTGTATTTGTTTTGTGCCTGAGAGCTACTCACAATAAGCTAACTGGAACAAACTGCATGAGGCTGACTGGATATTTGTGACGCCTGAGAACTATCTGCACCAGGCTGACTGGCCATTGACCCGACACCTGAGTGCAACACAAGGTTTAACATAATTAGGTTTGAACTGCAAAATGTATTAATATTACTGAGACTCATCATCTACATAATGGGGCTGAAGATATGATGACCAAATCACACATGAGGAAATGAAGAAACTAGGCTTTGGTCTGTTCTGGACCATTATCACGATTTTAAATTAATTGTTCAGGACGGCCCAAACACCGTTCTTTCTTTGTTTTTTTATGTGTAGTTTGATCATCATGTATTAACCTTAAACTTTATTACAGGTTAATAGGTTTGGGTAAAAAACTAGTATGGCCATGTCTGTGGTTTAGTTTTACTTGCTCTTGAGAAACACTACCTTCATAGAATAGTTTACTCTATTTCTGGGGGAAGCCTCTTGTTTCTCTCTGAACGTAACTACCCACTGAGAAGGGAAAGATACGGAAACACACCAGGGAGGAGGAAGCACTGCAGAAGATGCGACGAGGATGAGACCCCCAGCCCAGACACATGACCAAAGCCACACAAGGGTGCCGAAATCCAGAAACATTAACCAGATACCAGGCTGCCAGAACCCTGTTCAACCTCCAAAACCCCTGCGCCCAAATATCAGCCCAGGACATGTTCGCAAACACCGCTGAAATAGTGGCATACTTCCCAACATGCTATCAACATTTGTATAGATTGGTACAATGTTGGCATTTTCCAACGTAGTGTACTGGTTCCCAACATCTTGCACACAAGGGTAGATCACAAGTAGCTAGATCCCATAACACTGCAGACAACCTGGGAAGGATAAACCATGGTATAGACCCATAAAGTGGCAAAAATAAAAGTCAGTGCTCCCTGCACCTCTGTGAGAAGGTTTGGTTCTAGCACTGGTCCCTGGTAGGCCTACAGACTGATGTGACCTAGTTGAGGGTACCCTCTTGGTATATAGTAAGGGAGGGACCTGGACTTGCCCAGAAATTGGCATTTTGTTACATTCAACACTGGATTTTTGTGAGAAATGTTATTAATATACTGTACTGTACATTTTCTTTTTCATGTGCAGGTATAAAGGATATTACTGTATTTGCTGCTGCAGCCTGTGAACTTGCTGGGCATGTACCCATATACTGTAAGTACTATAAATAAAATTAGTTATTATTCTAAGATACTGTTTTCTGGGGGGAGCCCCGTCGGCTTCCCGGAGCTATCTCAGGCTGATATGCTAATGTCAGACTTTGGCATCAGTCATGTGTATGGAGTTCTTACGCCTACCGGGGACCACGGCCAGAACCGGGCCCCCTCAGAGAGGCAAGGGAGCAATGGCCTATAGAAGCCACCGTGTGGTTGGAAGCATTCTATGTCTGCCATCGACCGGAACAGGCACTCAGAAAGGTAAGCGCCTCAAAACAAACCCCTATTCTGGTTAAAATTACTACCAAAAGCCGAACAAGTGGATAGAACTCCCTAACAGAAAACAAGCAAACTAGTGTGACGTCACACGCCGCCACGCCGCTGTCTGCGCAGCTCCCCCCTCCCCGGGAGGGGGAAGGGGGAGCCCCAATCCCTCCACGCCGGCTACCCACACCTCAGTTCTTGAGGCTGATGCTATAGGCGAAGGTCATGTGCTCTGGCTCCGGTGTTGCTACAGCACTGTGCTTTGCGTGTGGTGGTTGTTTTTGTGGGTGCGAGAGCCAGGAGTTATCTTCAGTACTCGGGCTGCATGCGCCTAGAGCTGCCTTCCCTAGGTGCCCTGTAAGTACTACCCTTGGGGCTTGGGGCCACCTTTCACAGGCTCCTTGGGGTCTGCCTCTGCTGGTCCGTTTTACCTTTCAGTTTTTCGGCCGCCTGTTAGGCTCTTGGGTGTTCTGTTCTCCCTTGTTACCGGCAGGTAAGAGGCAGTTTGCACTGGTAGGGGCGCAGGGTGCTGCACAGCTTGAATTCCCAACATAGCGGCCGGCTCTGTTCCTTGGGGTTCGCTGTTCTCTTGCGGGGTTTTGTTTTTCTTTTTGTTTTTGCCTGGTGGGGGGTTCTGTCATTTTATTCCGTTAGTTTTTGCCCTTCCACTGTTCTCCTCGGTGGCGCCCCCTGCTAGGTCCCCGTGAGTGTACACGTCCCTGGGGTACAGCTATAGAAGTTTGCTTGGTAGTTTTTGGCGTAGGTTAGCAGCGCCCTGCCTGGGACTACCTGAGCGCGAGTCCTCTTAACCCCTTAACTGCGTTGCCTCCAAATGTGACACCCCCGCAGTGCGCAGGAAATAAATTCTCTGGAAAAAATTCTTTTTTCTTTTTAAAGTGTCAAAAACCCTTCCCTCAGTATGGGTATGTAAAAAAAAAGTCGAAATTGTACTTACTTTGGCTGCTATGGGGTCCGGAAGATGGGGCGTGACGTCATCATTCCCCGTGCGCCCGTGCCATAAGCTCTCGGGGGCGGTGGGGCGCTCGGGGCAGGGCGCGCGAGTTGCCGCGAATATATTTTCGTTCATTTTTTGCGCACGTTTCCAAATACATTTTCATTGTTTTTATGTGCCAATCCAATGTATAATGAACACGTACACTATAATATCGCAGTACAACATCCGTACTGTCTGTAGACACTGTGTTACGTGCATGAAACTTGTGTACACATATGCAGCACATATTTACTATGTATCATGCTAATTTGTGTATATATACAATCTATTTACACACTATACACTGTCACACACTATATACATTCACCATCAACACATTCAGAACACCGCGTAGCAGCTGCTTCGTATGGGCCAATATCAGCTGCCTCGTATGGGCCAATATCAACTGCCTCGTATGGGCCAATATCAGCTGCCTCGTATGGGCCAATATCAGCTTCCTCGTATGGGCCAATAGCAACTTCCTCGTATGGGCCAATAGCAGCTGCCCCGTATGGGCCAATAGCAGCTGCCCCGTATGGGCCAATAGCAGCTGCCTCGTATGGGCCAATATCAACTGCCTCGTATGGGCCAATATCAGCTGCCTCGTATGGGCCAATAGCAGCTGCCTCGTATGGGCCAATAGCAGCTGCCGCATATGGGCTAATAGCAGCTGCCTCGTATGGGCCAATAGGAGCTGCCTCGTATGGGCCAATAGCAGCTGCCTCGTATGGGCCAATAGCAGCTTTCCCGTATGGGCCAATATCAGCTGCCTCGTATGGGCCAATAGCAGCTTTCCCGTATGGGCCAATATCAGCTGCCTCGTATGGGCCAATATCAGCTGCCTCGTATGGGCCAATATCAGCTGCCTCGTATGGGCCAATAGCAGCTGCCTCGTATGGGCCAATAGCAGCTTTCACGTATGGGCCAATATCAGCTGCCTCGTATGGGCCAATAGCAGCTTTCCCGTATGGGCCAATAGCAGCTGCCTCGTATGGGCCAATATCAACTGCCTCGTATGGGCCAATATCAGCTGCCTCGTATGGGCCAATAGCAGCTGCCTCGTATGGGCCAATAGCAGCTGCCGCATATGGGCTAATAGCAGCTGCCTCGTATGGGCCAATAGGAGCTGCCTCGTATGGGCCAATAGCAGCTGCCTCGTATGGGCCAATAGCAGCTTTCCCGTATGGGCCAATATCAGCTGCCTCGTATGGGCCAATAGCAGCTTTCCCGTATGGGCCAATATCAGCTGCCTCGTATGGGCCAATATCAGCTGCCTCGTATGGGCCAATATCAGCTGCCTCGTATGGGCCAATAGCAGCTGCCTCGTATGTGCCAATAGCAGCTTTCCCGTATGGGCCAATATCAGCTGCCTCGTATGGGCCAATAGCAGCTTTCCCGTATGGGCCAATAGCAGCTGCCTCGTATGGGCCTATAGGAGCATTTGGCCATGAACACATTCAGAACACCACGAGTGAGAGCAGCCACACCCAGCCTGTCTCCCTCACTCCAACATCTTACTCGCCAACATTGCTCCTCCCACCATGTTGTTATAGTTCTTATTACACATATTCTATATACCTATCTACATGTTTTATTTACCAGAACTATGCAAGTAAGCCGGTATTGTGTCCAAACAGTACAGTGGCCACCATACACTGCATGAAAAATCACACAGCAGATGACGCTACGATTACGTCACCTCCCTCACCAAAATAGCTCCTCTCAACATTCTCCTGTTGCTGTTCTTACACAATATACACACACTATATATACCCATGTACATATGTGTTGCCCATAGCGAACCACTAAGCTAGTATGGTGAGCAAAACAAGAGTGGCAGCCACACACACAATGAGGCTACCTCAATTCTTGCCCGCCCTCCCTCCCTCATCAAAATTCCTCCTTCCACAATACTACGCACAACGCTAATTATAACCACAATCCTGCTATTATCACAATCCTGGTCACTAATTCCTGTAAATGAATAATTGACCACACGTATATTTTGAAAAGGAACCTAAGAAATCATTTGAAGATTCCTAGATGAACGAAATAATGCTGTGGTGCTGTGGCTAGCGCTGTGAACATTGTGAACAGCATTGGATCACTGATATTTGAACATTGTACCCAGTCATTATCACACTCAGGCTCTAATATAACACTATCATAGCTAAATAATACAAGTTATATATATATTTTGACATTATTAGGCGATGCTGTGGTCACATGCTGAACAGCAGTGCTGTGCGCTCATGCTGCAAGCGCCAGCCTTGGTTGCTCACACACTACTGAGGCTCTCACACTCGGGAAGGTGGACCACGATTTTTTTTAAAGATGGCGTCTGTTTACAAGAGCCCTGAGGAAGCTGATGTGAACCCCATGTAGCCGCGGGAGTTTTGAATGGAACGTGAAAAATACAAATACCCGGAGGCGCGTTGCGCAAACCAGACATGAGCCTGCAGGCGCGTTGCGCAGTTTAAGGGTTAAAGTAAACGCTCAGGACCCTGGGAATCCCCTAGGGGGCGCGTGGGTCTGATGGATGTGAACCCGGTGTCCCCGTTCGTTGTGTGCGAGTTTGAGGGTTGCTTGGTCCCCTTGTCTCAGGGTGACCCTCATTGTTTTTGCCTCTGCCTGTTGGGTTGGTGATACATTCGACCCTGAGTCCTGAGAGTGTTGCTGCTTGCTTGTGATTCAATTTACCCAATCCTCTGATGAATCTCTTTGGGTACAGGCGGCGTTGCAGTCTAGGTTTCGTCTGTTGCAACGCCCTCGGTTGGTTGCTCACCCGGATGCCCCGGGGCTGCCCCGCTTTGCTTTTCGAGACCCGGACTTGGGGGTGGGAGTTGCTTCGATCCTGGTTCAGTCCGCACCTCTTCGTCCTTCCCCTTCTGTTCGTTCTGGCCCCCCCCTCCTGCTTCCGGCCCCGAAGCGTCTGAGGGTTTCGGGATCGGAGCAGGGGTTACTTGATCTCGAGACTCGGGCAGCTTCGGGGGGTGCCCCATTCCGGGGGGGCGGCAGAGGCATTCGAGTCTTGTCTCCTGGCCGAAGCTTCTGGGTCTGATCAGTGGGCCCCCCTTCCTCCAGCTTTTCCGGCTGCTCCGTCCTTGTCTTGTTGGGTCGGGGCTTGGGGAGAGGACTCGGCCTCGGGTCCTGTGGTGAAGGACCTCGAGGCTGGGGAGGGGCTGACTTGGGGGCCTTGGGCCCCGCTTGACCCCGCCTGGGTTTTTCTTCCCTCTGAGCGGGGCTTATTGTTACAAGGAGTGGGGTTTTCTTTTCCCCCCTCTGCTTACGAGTTGGATTTGGTGTCGGCCCCTTCCCGGGTTCGGTTCCGTGTTCCCCCGGGTACGTCGGTTCCGTCTTTTCGGAGGTTTTCAGCTTATCGCATCCAACCTGGTGTGGTGTAGGTGGCCTTTGCAGCTTACCTCCTGCGTGACCCGGATTATGCCTCGGAAATGGATCCGTCCATGTTCAGGTTTGGGACTTCGTTCCCTTTCTGGCTCCGTTACGAGGTTCCGGAGTCGTCCTGGCTAGCAGACTGCCCCTTGTTTGTTCTGGATTCCTGGCATTCCTTCTGTCGTTCCCGCACACTGGAGTGGCGGGAAGCTTCCACAGTGCTTCAGGTTTTCCTGGGGGGTGAGCTTGAGTACCTGAATGAGTGCTTGTTTGCCCCTGCCCTTCCCCGCGATGTGGGCGTTATTCAGCTCCATGTGCAGGTTCCCACCCTTTCGGCGGCGCTTGTTGCGGAGGACTTGCGCGCCCGGGGCCTTTTGGCTTCGGCCTTGCGGTTCTTTTCCCCCTCCTAGAGCTGTCCTCGGATTGGCTCGTGGAGGATGTGAGGACGCTTGGGTCCGTCCCGGGGTCTGCCACCTTGTCCTCGGCTACGCGTTCGTCGGCTGCCTTGTTGAAGCTGTTCACGCTGATTTTGCGGGATGCGGTTTCCCTGTTTTATGCTTCCCGTCTCGCGTGTCGGCAGACGGTGCTGGGTTCCTCCGTGGAATCTGCTTGGGTTCTGGCTCTTAGGCGTTCTTCACCTTTTTGTCCTCTTCTGTTTGAGGAGTCGGCCGTGGCGCAGTTTATTCAGGCTACATCGGTGGCTTGTCGTTTGATGTCGGACTTGTTAGTTTTCCGGGGGTCCTGGGGTGGGTCTTCCCGGAAGGGTCGTGCCAGGGCTCGGGGTTCCTCTCGTCGTGGTAGGCCTCTGGTGTCAGGTTCGGGTTTGGCTCCTCTTGTGGACCCTCCCTCGTCTGGTCGGCGCGGGGTTCTGGGTCTCGTAGGGGTCACCGGCTCTTTCGCAGTTTGCCCCATTGATGGGGCGATGGGGGGCGGCTTGCGCGGTTTGCCTGCGCCTGGTCCTACGATTCGTGGGCCTTTCGGGTCGTGTCTGGCGGCCTGCGGTGGCGTTGGGTGGCCCCTCCCCCCTTGGGGGGGGTCGGGGCTGGCAGGGCAGGTTCCTTTCCCAGCGCTCTGTCGAGTCGTCTTAGAGTGGGTATGCTTGGGTGTCGTCGAAACGACGTCGTCCCTCAGATGGGTTTCCCGTCTGTTTTCGGTTCCGAAACGGGACTGCGCGGACTTGCGGTTCATTCTGGACTTGTCCCGTCTGAACCCCTGGGTTCATTGCCCCTCCTTTCGGATGACTACGCTGTCTCAGGTTTGGCTCCTCTTGGAGCCGGGCGCTTGGATGGTGTCCCTGGACCTCCGGGACGCTTATTGGCATGTCCCGATTCATCCACGGTTCAGGGACTGGCTCGGTTTTGTTGTGGGGCGTCTGAGTTATCGCTTTCGTTCTCTCCCATTCGGGTTGAACCTGGCACCTCGCGTGTTCATGCGCCTTACACGGGTTGTGGTGGCTCGTTTGCGTCTCCTAGGTGTTCGGGTGTTGGCCTACCTCGACGACTGGCTGGTTTGGGCTCCCAGCCGGTCAGCTTGCTTGCTAGCCAGGGATTTGGTTCTTTCCCAGGTCGCCGGGTTCGGGTTCTTGGTGAACTGGAGGAAGTCCCATCTGGTTCCCTCTCAGGTTCGGACTTGGCTGGGTCTCGTTTGGGACTCTCGAACCGCCTCCTTGTCTCTCCCTCCGGAGTCTCTCCTGCGGCTGCGGTCCCGCCTTCGTCTGTTTCTGGAGGGCCCTCGGGTCACCCGGCGGTTGTTCGAGGGGCTGTGTGGGAGCCTGAACTTCACGATGGTGGTCTACCCGCCGGGTCGGGTTTGGCTTCGTCGGCTGTTCTGGTTCCTTCGGGGTTCCCCCTTCCGCCTCTCTCGCGATCGCAGAGTTCGACCCCCAGGGGCCTTGCATTGGTTGCTGCGTCACCGGCTTCATCTTCGGGTTTTTCGGGGTTCAGTGCCTTGGCGCCTACCCGAGCCCTCGCTCGATGTATACACAGATGCGTCGTCTCTCGGCTGGGGTTTTGTGATCAGTGCTCACCAGGCCGGCCAGGGGCGTTGGGATCCATCCTTCCGTCGAGCTCACAGCACGGTGCGAGAGTTCGCGGCAGTGTGGTTTGCTCTGGGGAGGATTCGGGTGGCCCGCGGATCGACGATTCGGCTCCATTCGGACTGCTCTCCGGTGGTTCATTGCCTGAACCGCAGGGGTTCGATGCGGTCCTTGTCTATTTGGGGTTGGTCGCTTCGGGTGACTCGTCTGCTGAGTTCTCGGGGTTTGGCTCTCCTGGCGGTTCATGTACAGGTCTTGTTCAATGTCTTGGCCGACGCCCTGTCTCGCTTCGTTCCCCTCTCCACGGAGTGGACGGTCGATGACGAGTCCTTCCATTGGCTTTGCCAGACGTTCGGGTGCCCCGAGGTGGACCTCTTTGTGTTGGCGTGGTCGCGGCGTCTTCCCGTTTATGCGGCGCCCTTCCCCAATCGCGAGGCCGTCGGGGTCGACGCCTTTCGGCTAGACTAGTCGAGGTGGGGATTCCTGTACCTTTTTCCCCCAGTTCGGCTGTTGCTCCATGTCCTGACTTGCTTAGAGACTTAACACTTTCGGGCCCCATTCGGATGGTAAAAAAAAAAAAGCGGTATGTGCTCGCGGCGTTTTTGCCGCGTAAGCGTAAAAACAAAAATGTGTATACTCTTTTTACTCTCCTGACCTTAGTTCTCGAGCTACATATTTCATTTTGGTACCAACGTGTTCGCAATAAAATTCTCTAGAAGAACATCAGTAAAAAAGAGTCACAAAACTTATAGGGATACCAGCACCAAATAAATAACTACGAAGATGACTCGCCGTGAGCGCCCAACAGCAACAAAATGTTTTTACTCTTGGGATTGTTATCACCTCCACACTTGTCCTACAGCGTTAATTTTGGCATCATTGGACTCGCAATGAAATTCCCAACACGGTGATATGAATATAAGCGTAGAATAATAATTGCGGCCCACCCGCAAGAGTGTGGGAAGTGGTGAAATTGTTACCCGGTATCGGTGACGGGACGACACACGGCGCTTTGAAAGTTTATACTTATTTCACTCTC